>NC_053028.1:419267563-419450208 GCF_003073215.2 Triticum urartu
CTTTATAAGAGTATTGCGTCTCATATTAACCCACGCGCGTGCCTATCTCATCATAAGCGATAAACGCAGGATACACAAGAACAGTAGTTTGATGTAAGAACATGGTGTGATAGGCAGATGTAGTATGTACCAAAAACAGGAAGGTGTGTCATATTCACATGTATAATGTGTAAGCTAAGGAGATGCAATTTAACAAATTAGGAGCATTGATGAGGGATACACAAGAAAAGTAGTTTGATGTAAGAACATGGTTAATAGAAAGATGTAGTATGTACCAAAAACAGGAAGGCATGTCATATTCACAGGTATAATGTGTTAACTAAGCAGATGCAATTTACCCTAATTAGAAGCATTACAAGGTAGACACCATATGCAACATGCAACCACATATCACACTGCCAAGTAAGAGCAAGCACCTGCGATGGTGGTGTGGGGGAATTGCGGTGATCAACTAGAGAGCTACGTTGACTATCTTCATTTAGCCTTGCTGTTTCTTGAGAATCATGTGGGGAGGATGACACTGCACTCTTTAAACGAGTAGGGCGTCTCACAGTAACCCACTCGGGTGACTGTCTCATCATAAGTGATTGACGAGGGATACAAAAGAGCATTAATTTGATGTACGAACATGGTTAATAGACATATGTAGTATGTATCAAAAATAGGAAGGCATGTCATTATCAAAGGTATAATGTGTAAAGTAAGCAGATGCAATTTAACCAAATTGGAAGCAATACAAGCTAGACACCATATGCAACATGCAACCACATTTGACAACGCGAAGTTAAAGCAAGCACCTGGGATGGTTGTGTGTGGCAATTGAGATCATCAACTGCAGAGCTAGGTTTACTGTCTCCAACTGCTGACACTACACCCATTAGAGTGCTAAAACGCTTAGTGCTTATCTTCGAATTACACTGGAGCGACTTCTGTCTTTTCTTTTCTGCATTCATCAACACTGCGTCAGAGTCTGAAATACCCATGCATAAAAAAACAATAGTGTGAGTATGGGTGAAGTGTGCGCACAATTAGTACAGTGTAAAGGTAGCAGATAGCAGGTCGGTGAGAAATAAATGAAGGGAGACATATGATAGCTCTACAACATGCATGGCACACCAAATTACTATAGGATTCTATGAAAATAATAGTCGACTGAAAGCAAATAGGTCAGTCAATTTTTTCTGCACTGTCCGATGTACAAAGAACGGGCAGATCGCCTTCATCTACCTCCAGCCAGTCAGTGTTGACGATCTTCCTTGAAACGCCAGCGACCACCGGCCCAGTATTCCTCCCCTGCCTGCGCCCTCCCCTCGACCTCACCGCATCGTCGTGCTTGGCACCGCCCCCGGCCATCCATTCAAGCCCCGCCGACCTACAGATCGGGCGCAAGCAGCTCCTCCGCCCCACACCCCTATGATAGACACCCATGCGCCGCTTCCCGGGGCAACATGCGAACTAGGTGCTCCGCGCGCCTAAGCGGGTGCTGCTTCTTTTAATTGCGGCTTGACTGACCATGAATTGAAATCCAGGCAGGCTACTGACCTCTAGCAAAGGTGAAATAGTAAAAGGGAGGAAACCTTGCGCATTTAGTATAATGAAGAAGATGCAGTAAGAAGCGCTCAACTAGTTTCTTTCGTGGGATGAATACGGTGTGAGCGGAGACGTAAGATTTGCGCGAATAAGGGAAGAGGAGTACCTCTTTCTGCTGGCAGTGTTGTGTCCTCCTTTTGTTTTTCCGATGATCTTCTTGTTGTTCGCCGGAAAACAGAAGTTGTGGAGGACGGTGCAGCCTTGGATGAACCCATGGCCAACTTGTTGACTATGGTGTAGTGGCCATCTGTCGGCGGCGGGGAAGCAGATCCGAGGCGGCGAACGACGGCGTAGCGAGAACAGCTCCGGTGCGGTGGAAGGTTGCGACAGTGCAGCCACAGCAGTGAGGCGTAGGACGGCGTGGTCGGATTGGTTCTGGTACGGCGCACGTCGGCATCGACGTCGTGGAGGCAGCTCTGCCTCGGCTTCAGCTGCTAAGCCCTTGAGGGCGTTGCGGTTGCGGTTGTGTTGGACGACGATGTCGGGGTACCGGCTCCGGCGTGAAGGAGGAGGGCGGCGGTAGATTGGCCGCTATGGGGTGGAGGACGGAGGAGGCTGGGGTTTCGCGGCTGGTGGAGAGGGCATTTTCGTGCCCATGGAGTATGAATGGGGAAACAGAGGGAGGCGGGGAACTAAGGGGGAACAATGTTTCGGTTTGAGACGCGCTTGTTTGAAATTTGGGGAAAGTTACAAACTTTGCCCCCATCTAAAATTTTGGACATATTGTGGGTTGGGGGTAGGATAGTCATGTCAGGTGTCCCAAATGTGGGCGGGATGGATTTTGGCCGAGCACATGGGTAGGCGCCCACGGCGTATGAATGCTTCTCGGAGGCGGTTGAGACTGGCGTCTTGGTGAAGTTACAAACCTACCCCGGTTTAGACCTTTGGACATCGGGCCGATAGGCTACACGGGCCAGAGTCAAGACAGTAATTTCCTACCACCAAAACATTAGTCTCGCGCGGTTTCGGGTGACCAGAGGCCTATTTGGCGCTTCGTTCAATATTTGGGAGCAGAAGCATTAACGTTTTCGGTTCTCTTGAATTGAACTTTCAGGATTTTTCAAACTTCACAAATCTTTACTCTTGAAAATCCTAAAGCTACGATTATTTTGGAATGGAGGGGGTACATTTGAATATACATTGTACACGAGTATATATTAAAAATATGAAACTTACCTTAGTTCATGCATGGTTCCAGATATAATCTCCTTGGTTGCAAAAAAAGAGAGTTAGATATGCGTATGAATATATATAGCATGTTCAAACTCACAACAAAGATTGATGCCCCCTTTTACATCTGATTTACAAATGCCATTATCTCAGGTTCAAATAGATGAATGCACTTCCTATGAATTCGAATCTTCGAAACCCCCTTTATGTTGAATTCGACATGTATTCTATTTTGTAGCTAGCAATTTGGAATGTATCCATGCAAGTGACAAATGTAAAAGTGCTTCACACTAACAACATGGAGTGCACTAATTAATGTTTATATATGAATTGCAAAAGCATCCATTGCCTATATTTCAAACCGCTCTCACTCTATATATGGATCGATAATATGAAATAAACACATGCACATGCTAGAATTCAATAGAGTATGGGTGTCTGATAGACCGATTTTCGTCCATACGCAATTTGCAAAATTCATGATCTCATCCAAAAATAATAATGCCATTTATATTTTAATTTAATGCGTAGAACCGCCTTTTACACGTAGATGCACTATGCCTCGCCCCGTTCTCACAAACACGTTATATATCTCTCTATCTAACGCATAAGTGCACACACTTTATATGCATCGGCATTTCTCTTTCACACATTCTCATAATCTCTCTCAGGGTGTCTCACGCACATGCTCTCTCTGTTTCTCTCTCTCTCTCTCTTTTTGACTATGATGTACCACTCTTTTCACTAATCTCAGTTGGAAAACACTATTTCTCTCACATGCATATATACACATGCACGGTCTCTACTAGCCCTCTATACGCACATATATGTGCCTACGTGTCTCCCGCACGCACATTATCTTTAGGCCTCTCTCGCACACATTGCCCCCCCCGACATAGCTCTCTCTTAGTAGTTGGCAGATATGATTTCATCATATCATTCGGTAGGATATCCCTGGCTGTTAGGCTGGATGGTAATACGAGGCAAAGTTTTACCCTAGTTCTGATCGGACCCTTGCAGTTGAAGAAAGAGCCTACTCCTAGTGCTGTATATTAGTGATAGGGGTGTGTATAAAGTACACGTGAATACCAGGCATTGTGCGTGTGTGTATACTATCGACGAACTACCCCCAAGCTTGTATAACATACTAAGGGCCTAGGGTTACAAATCATATATAGTCGGCTTATCACCAGTGGGGATAGAGTCCTCCACGACTCTGGTAGTTTCGTGTTGTACACCGAGTCCTCCACATGGGTCTTCGTATAACACGTCTCGGTCCAACCTATATGTGGCGCAGGATGGAACCGACCCATGAGTCTTCATGTTGACCCACCACAACTAGAAATGTTGTGCCCACCACACCACACACGCAATCGGCCACTAAGAAAATAAGCATATACAATAGTACAATGGTATCTAGCTCATGATATGTCTCCATATTTTGTTGATGACACTGACGGACTTTGCATTTGATGCGTGCTCCGTATTTTGTTGATGACACTTACGGTCATTGTATTTGAAGCGAAAGCATGATATGGTCACTGGACTTCAGAATAAGCTCAAAATGGTCACCACATACATTTTGTCGTGCTAACCAACATGTGGTTGGATGGTTAGAGGACATTGGTTTCTCGATCCCACCAAGGTTAAAGTCCCAGTGCTCGCATTTATCTTGTGTTAATTTTAGTATTTTCTGGCGATGTACGTTCAGGGGGAGGAGATGTTCCACTCGACTACGAGGCGCCTATGGTGACTTCGTAAAATCTCAAGATCATATATGCTGGCCCACTCTCTCGAAGGTGCTCATAGGGGTAGGGTTCACGTGTGTGCGCTTATAGCGATGAGTGCTTGCGCGTATATATGAGCCCTTGCGTCTGTACCGTGTTAAACAAATACATATCATGATTATATGGTCACTGGCTCACCCGTACAACTCCATATTTTGTTGATGACATAATCAATTGACCAGTCAAACGTTCCACACGGCGCAACTAGTGTTGCACCATCGGGGCGCATAACCGTGGGGCCCACCTGCCAGCCCGTATATGAAAGAAGAAATGGTAGTTTGAGTCTGTACTGTGTTAATAAAATAGGAGTACATTTTAGGGTGATCATACGGTCACTGGCTCACCATACAGCTCCGTAATTTGTTGATAACATGATCAATTGACCAGTCAAATGGTCCACATTCAGCAGCGCACATTACCATAGGGCCCACCCGTCAACGCGTATATGAAGGACAGAAATGGTAATAAATTAGTGGTCAGTGGGTATTCAAAGTTGTGAGACCTCTGGTTGGCAGTCACCGGCGGTTGGGGGCGTTCATTGGGCGGTGGGGGGGGGGGGCTAGAGGGATGGCCGGTGCGGCGGCGGACCGGCTAGGGGGGGTGGTTTCGGGGGGGGCGGGCCGGCCGCAGGCAGCGGGGGCTGGAGGTTCGGCCGGTGGTGGCTGGCGGCTCAGGGGGTGGAGTTTGATGATAAACTGGGGGCCCTTGATTTCGTATCCAACGGCTGGAAAATCTAATGACCAGAGATGAAGAAGTCAGTCGACTGACGTGTAGCCTCACCCCGCATGTACACATGCACGCACGCAAGACACGCACGCATGTAGGCGTGCAACACTAACACGTACACACGCACGCATGCTGGCGTGCAACACTAACACGTACACACGCACGCATGCTGGCGTGCAACACTAACACGTACACATGCACTCATGAACACACGCACGTACGCACCCATGCATGCAACACTGAAACGTACCCACGCACGCACGCAACACTCGCACGCCTGCATGCACACAACACACGACGGAAGACACACGCTCAACCTATACATGCATGCACCCTTTGTTAAGGACATGGATTGTTACAGGTATTAATCAATCTTATCTATGATAAGCAGAACATTGATGTTTGCAGCGGTCTTTATGAATCACAATGTATCAAACGGGCTATCAACATAGTAGGCTTATCTACATGAAAAAGATGACGTCACACTCAGTGAACAATCATCGGTTTATGAAATGCCCGCTTCTGACTGCCCTGACCCACCAAAGGTTCCTCCGTTGTGTGCTGCCTGCGTTGGGTCACTGACATGCAGGCCATGCACCCAAAGAGCCCACACGTCAGTGGAAGAATGGTGCGGTGTCCTAGGTCAAAGTCGAGGGCGTCACTCGCGGCACGCCCGGCTGAACACACCTCCGTGCCGCATTCAAACGCCTCCATGAAACCCGCCCGTGTGGAAGCCAAGAAACCCACTCTGGACACACGTCCGTTCATGACCAGGCCGGCGTTAAACGCAACACCGGCCGAGCTCCTCCCGTCCGCCGTCTATTTAATCTCCTATTTAAACGAGGCCAAACGCCGGCCAAGAATCGCACACCTCCGCCGCTCCCTATCTCCTCCACCATTTTGTCCACTCTTACAATGGCTTACGAAGAGTAGTTATTCCGCATCCAAGCCGGCTGGGTAGCCCGCCGGATACGAGCTATGCAGCTCGCTGATCCACCTCCCTCGCCTCGCCCGATGGAGCCAGTTGCCGCCCCAAGCCGGCGCGCGGTTCAGCAACTCGCCGCTCTAGGCCAGCTCGACGAGGAGCGGCGCACGGGCGTCGTTGCTGCCATCCACGCCACTGCCTCGTACCGCGTCTCCCGTTTCTGTGGCCGAGACTCCCATGCCGGCGGCCGCGCCATGCAAGCAGCGACAGAAGCCGGGTGCGCGGAAAGCGACGAGTCGGTGGCCAGCGCCTCCGCATCCGCCGCCATCATCGAGGAGAAGTAGAACACGAGAGGCCGCCGCCGCTTGGGTCCCATGAAGGCCACCGCGGAGGCGACGCCGGCGTACACAGCAGGTGTCTTGCCGGATCCTTTTGTTGCGAGGACCTTCGTCGACCCCGCATGGGCTCCATGGAAGAGGGGAATGTTAGGATGAACTCGAGCCGGTGCCGGCCATGGCGAAGTAGTGGCCAGTGATGAACTCAAACCGGTGCCGGCCACCATCATCTTCAGCACCAGCCAATGATATCAGTTGGGCAGTGGGGAAGCGAGCCGTCCTTTGCGCTGAATGTTGGAAATATGCCCTAGAGGCAATAATAAAAGTATTATTATTATATTTCTTTGTTCATGATAATTGTCTTTATTCATGCTATAACTGTATTATCCGGAAATCGTAATACACGTGTGAATACATAGACCATAATATGTCCCTAGTAAGCCTCTAGTTGACTAGCTCGTTGATCAACAGATAGTCATGGTTTCCTGACTATGGACATTGGATGTCATTGATAACGGGATCACATCATTAAGAGAATGATATGATGGACAAGACCCAATCCTAAGCATAGCACAAAGATCGTGTAGTTCGTTTGCTAGAGCTTTTTCAATGTCAAGTATCTTTTCCTTTGACCATGAGATCGTGTAACTCCCGGATACCGTAGGAGTGCTTTGGGTGTATCAAACGTCACAACGTAACTGGGTGACTATAAAGGTGCATTACAGGTATCTCCGAAAGTGTCTGTTGGGTTGACACGGATCAAGACTGGGATTTGTCACTCCGGATAACGGAGAGGTATCACTGGGCCCACTCGGTAATGCATCATCATTTTGAGCTCAAGGTAACCAAGTGGTTGATCACGGGATCATGCATTACGGTACGAGTAAAGTGACTTGCCGGTAACGAGATTGAACAAGGTATTGGGATACCAACGATCGAGTCTCGGGCAAGTAACATACCGATTTTGACAAAGGGAATTGTATACGGGGTTGATTAATCCTCGACATCGTGGTTCATCCGATGAGATCATCGTGGAGCATGTGGGAGCCATCATGGGTATCCAGATCCCGCTGTTGGTTATTGACCGGAGAGTCGTCTCGGTCATGTCTGCTTGTCTCCCGAACCCGTAGGGTCTACACACTTAAGGTTCGGTGACGCTAGGGTTATGAAGATATGTATATGCAGTAATCCGAATGTTGTTCAGAGTCCTGGATGAGATCCCGGACGTCACGAGGAGTTCCGGAATGGTCCGGAGGTAAAGAATTATATATAGGAAGTGCTGTTTCGGGCATCGGGACAAGTTTCGGGGTTATCGGTATTGTACCGGGACCACTGGAGGGGTCCCGTGGGCCCACCGGGTGGGGCCACCTGTCCCGGGGGGCCACATGGGCTGTAGGGGGTGCACCTTGGCCTACATGGGCCAAGGGCACCAGCCCTACTAGGCCGATGCGCCTAGGGTTTCCACCAAGGAGGAGTCCAAGTGGTGGAAGGCACCCCGAGGTGCCTTGGGGGGGAGGGAAACCCTCCCCTGGCCGCCGCACCTAGGAGATCAGATCTCCTAGGCTGCGCACTACCCCCCCCCCCTTGGCCCTCCTATATATAGTTGAGGAGAGGGAGGACTTCATACCTCAGCCTTTGGTGCTCCCTCTCTCCCCGTTACGTCTCTCTCGCGTAGTATAGGCGAAGCCCTGCTACTGTGACGCCCTGCATCCACCACCACGCCGTCGTGCTGCTGGATCTTCATCAACCTCTCCTTCCCCCTTGCTGGATCAAGAAAGGAGGAGACGTCATCCGTTCCGTACGTGTGTTGAACGCGGAGGCATCGTCCGTTCGGTGCTAAGATCTTCGGTGATTTGGATCACGTCGTGTTCGACTACATCATCCCCGTTCTTTGAACGCTTCCGCTCGCCATCTACAAGGTACGTAGATGCATCTAATCACTCGTTGCTAGATGAACTCCTAGATGGATCTTGGTGAAACCGTAGGAAAATTTTTGTTTTCTGCTACGTTCCCCAACAGTGGCATCATGAGCTAGGTCTATGCGTAGTTCTCTTGCACGAGTAGAACACAAAGTAGTTGTGGGCGTTGATTTTGTTCAATATGCTTGCCGTTACTAGTCTTATCTTAATTCGGCAGCATCGTGGGATGAAGCGGCCCGGACCGACCTTACACGTACTCTTACGTGAGACAGGTTCCACCGACTGACATGCACTAGTTGCATAAGGTGGCTAGCGGGTGTCTGTCTCTCCTACTTTAGTCGGATCGGATTCGATGAAAAGGGTCCTTATGAAGGGTAAATAGCAATTGGCATATCACGTTGTGGTCTTTGCGTAGGTAAGAAACGTTCTTGCTAGAAACCCATAGCAGCCACGTAAAACATGCAAACAACAATTAGAGGACGTCTAACTTGTTTTTGCAGGGTATGCTATGTGATGTGATATGGCCAAAAGGATGTGATGAATGATATATGTGATGTATGAGATTGATCATGTTCTTGTAATAGGAATCACGACTTACATGTCGATGAGTATGACGATCTACAAGGATGATCATGTAGCCCCAAGATGGAGATCAAAGGAGCTATGTGATATTGGCCATATCATGTCACTATTATTATTTGATTGCATGTGATGTTTATCATGTTTTGCATCTTGTTTACTTAGAACGACGGTAGTGAATAAGATGATCCCTTACAAAAATTTCAAGAAGTGTTCTCCCCTAACTGTGCACTGTTGCTACAGTTCGTCGCTTCGAAGCATCACGTGTTAATCGGGTGTGATAGATCCTTTCGTTCACATACAACGGGTGTAAGCAAGATTTACACATGCAAAAACACTTAGGGTTAACTTGACGAGCCTAGCATGTGAAGACATGGCCTCGGAACACAGAGACCGAAAGGTCGAACACGAGTCGTATGGAAGATACGATCAACATGGAGATGTTCACCGACGATGACTAGTCCGTCTCACGTGTTAATCGGACACGGCTTAGTCGACTTGGATCGTGTAACACTTAGATGACTAGAGGGATGTCTAATCTGAGTGGGAGTTCTTTAATAATTTGATTAGATGAACTTAATTATCATGAACTTAGTCTAAAATCTTTACAATATGTCTTGTAGATCAAATGGCCAACGTTGTATTCAATTTCAACGCGTTCCTAGAGAAAACCAAGCTGAAAGACGATGGCAGCAACTATACGGACTGGGTCCGGAACCTGAGGATCATCCTCATAGCTGCCAAGAAAGATTATGTCCTACAAGCACCGCTAGGTGATCCACCCGTCCCACAGAACCAAGACGCTATGAACGCTTGGCAGACACGTACTGATGACTACTTCCTCGTTCAGTGCGGCATGCTTTACAGCTTAGAACCGGGGCTCCAAAAGCGTTTTGAGAGACATGGAGCATATGAGATGTTCGAAGAGCTAAAAATGGTTTTTCAAGCTCATGCCCGGATCGAGAGATATGAAGTCTCCGATAAGTTCTTCAGCTGTAAGATGGAGGAAAATAGTTCTGTCAGTGAGCACATACTCACTATGTCTGGGTTACATAACCGCTTGACTCGGCTGGGAGTTAATCTCCCGGGTGACGCGGTCATTGACAGAATCCTCCAGTCGCTTCCACCAAGCTACAAGAGCTTTGTGATGAACTTCAATATGCAGGGGATGGTAAAGACCATTCCTGAAGTATTTGCTATGCTGAAATCAGCAGAGGTAGAAGTCAAGAAGGAACATCAAGTGTTGATGATGAATAAAATCACTAAGTTCAAGAAGGGCAAGGGTAAAAAGAACTTCAAGAAGGACAGCAAGGAAGTTGCTGCGCCCGGCAAGCAAGCTGTCGGGAAGAAGTCAAAGAATGGACCCAAGCCTGAGACAGAGTGCTTTTATTGCAAAGGGAAGGGTCACTGGAAGCGGAACTGCCCCAAATACTTAGCGGACAAGAAGGCCGGCAACACCAAAGGTATATTTGATATACATGTAATTGATGTGTACCTTACCAGTACTCGTAGTAACTCCTGGGTATTTGATACCGGTGCCGTTGCTCATATTTGTAACTCACCACAGGAGCTGCGGAATAAACGGAAACTGGAGAAGGACGAGGTGACGATGCGCGTCGGGAATGGTTCCAAGGTCGATGTGATCGCCGTCGGCACGCTACCTCTACATTTACCTATGGGATTAGTTATAAACCTCAATAATTGTTATTTAGTACCATGTTTGAGCATGAACATTGTATCAGGATCTCGTTTAATACGAGATGGCTACTCATTTAAATCCGAGAATAATGGTTGTTCTATTTATATGAGAGATATGTTTTATGGTCATGCTCCGCTGGTGAATGGTTTATTCTTAATGAATCTTGAGCGTATTACTACACATGTTCATAGTGTGAGTACCAAAAGATGTAAGGTTGATAATGATAGTCCCACATACTTGTGGCACTGCCGCCTTGGTCACATAGGTGTCAAATGCATGAAGGAGCTCCATGCAGATGGACTTTTAGAGTCTCTTGATTATGAATCATTTGACACGTGCGAACCATGCCTCATGGGAAAAATGACCAAGACTCCATTCTCAGGAAGAATGGAGCGAGCAACCAACTTATTGGAAATCATACATACTGATGTGTGCGGTCCAATGAGTGTTGAGGCTCGCGGTGGCTATCGTTATGTTCTCACCCTCACTGATGACTTAAGTAGATATGGGTATGTCTACTTAATGAAACACAAGTCTGAAACCTTTGAAAAGTTCAAGGAATTTCAGAGTGAAGTTGAGAATCAACGTGACAGGAAAATCAAGTTTCTACGATCAGATCGTGGAGGAGAATACTTGAGTCACGAATTTGGCACACACTTAAAAAAATGTGGAATAGTTTCACAACTCACGCCGCTTGGAACACCTCAGCGTAACGGTGTGTCCGAACGTCGCAATCGCACTCTATTAGATATGGTGTGATCTATGATGTCTCTTGTCGATTTACCGCTATCCTTTTGGGGGTATGCTTTAGAGACTGCCGCATTCAATTTAAATAGGGCTCCGTCGAAATCCGTTGAGATGACACCGTATGAATTATGGTTTGGGAAGAAACCTAAGCTGTCGTTTCTAAAAGTTTGGGGATGCGATGCTTATGTCAAGAAACTTCAACCTGAAAAGCTCGAACCCAAGTCGGAAAAATGCGTCTTCATAGGATACCCTAAAGAAACTTATGGGTATACCTTCTACCTCAGATCCGAAGGCAAGATCTTTGTTGCCAGGAATGGATCCTTTCTAGAGAAAGAGTTTCTCTCGAAAGAAGTAAGTGGGAGAAAAGTAGAACTTGATGAAGTATTGCCTCTTGAACCGGTAAATGGCGCAACTCAAGAAAATGTTCCTGAGGTGCCTGCACCGACTAGAGAGGAAGTTATTGATGATGATCAAGATACTTCTGATCAAGTTCCTACTGAAATTCGAAGGTCCACAAGGACACGTTCCGCACCAGAGTGGTACGGCAACCCTGTCTTGGAAATCATGTTGTTAGACAACAGTGAACCTACGAACTATGAAGAAGCGATGGCGGGCCCGGATTCCGACAAATGGCTAGAAGCCATGAAATCCGAGATAGGATCCATGTATGAAAACGAAGTATGGACTTTGACTGACTTGCCCGTTGAACGGCGAGCCATAGAAAATAAATGGATCTTCAAGAAGAAGACAGACGCGGATGGTAATGTGACCATCTATAAAGCTCGGCTTGTCGCTAAGGGTTATCGACAAGTTCAAGGAATTGACTACGATGAGACTTTCTCACCTGTAGCGAAGCTGAAGTCCGTCCGAATCATGTTAGCAATTGCCGCATTCTATGATTATGAGATATGGCAAATGGACGTCAAAACGGCATTCCTTAATGGTTTCCTTAAGGAAGAATTGTATATGATGCAGCCGGAAGGTTTTGTCGATCCTAAGAATGCTGACAAGGTGTGCAAGCTCCAACGCTCGATTTATGGGCTGGTGCAAGCATCTCGGAGTTGGAACATTCGCTTTGATGAGATGATCAAAGCGTTTGGGTTTACGCAGACTTATGGAGAAGCCTGCGTTTACAAGAAAGTGAGTGGGAGCTCTGTAGCATTTCTCATATTATATGTAGATGACATACTTTTGATGGGAAATGATATAGAACTCTTGGACAGCATCAAGGCCTACTTGAATAAGAGTTTTTCAATGAAGGACCTTGGAGAAGCTGCTTAAATATTAGGCATCAAGATCTATAGAGATAGATCAAGATGCCTCATAGGTCTTTCACAAAGCACATACCTTGATAAGATTTTGAAGAAATTCAAAATGGATCAGTCCAAGAAAGGGTTCTTGCCTGTTTTGCAAGGTGTGAGATTGAGCTCGGCTCAATGCCCGACCACGGCAGAAGATATAGAAGAGATGAGTATCATCCCCTATGCCTCAGCCATAGGTTCTATTATGTATGCCATGCTGTGTACCAGACCTGATGTAAACCTTGCCGTAAGTTTGGTAGGAAGGTACCAAAGTAATCCCGGCAAGGAACACTGGACAGTGGTCAAGAATATCCTGAAGTACCTGAAAAGGACAAAGGACATGTTTCTCGTTTATGGAGGTGACGAAGAGCTCGTTGTAAAGGGTTACGTCGACGCTAGCTTCGACACAGATCTGGATGACTCTAAGTCACAAACCGGATACGTGTATATGTTGAATGGTGGAGCAGTGAGCTGGTGCAGCTGCAAACAGAGCGTCGTGGCGGGATCTACATGTGAAGCGGAGTACATGGCAGCCTCAGAGGCAGCACATGAAGCAATATGGGTGAAGGAGTTCATCACCGACCTAGGAGTCATACCCAATGCGTCGGGGCCAATCAAACTCTTTTGTGACAACACTAGGAGCTATTGCGCTTGCCAAGGAGCCCAGGTTTCACAAGAAGACAAGGCACATCAAGCGTCGCTTCAACTCCATTCGTGAAAATGTTCAAAATGGAGACAAGATATTTGTAAAGTACATACGGACCTGAATGTAGCAGATCCGTTGACTAAACCTCTCCCTAGGGAAAACATGATCAACACCAGAATTCCATGGGTGTTCGATTCATCACAATGTAACTAGATTATTGACTCTAGTGCAAGTGGGAGACTGTTGGAAATATGCCCTAGAGGCAATAATAAAAGATATTAATTATTATATTTCTTTGTTCATGATAATTGTCTTTATTCATGCTATAACTGTATTATCCGGAAATCGTAATACACGTGTGAATACATAGACCATAATATGTCCCTAGTAAGCCTCTAGTTGACTAGCTCGTTGATCAACAGATAGTCATGGTTTCCTGACTATGGACATTGGATGTCATTGATAACGGGATCACATCATTAAGAGAATGATATGATGGACAAGACCCAATCCTAAGCATAGCACAAAGATCGTGTAGTTCGTTTGCTAGAGCTTTTTCAATGTCAAGTATCTTTTCCTTTGACCATGAGATCGTGTAACTCCCGGATACCGTAGGAGTGCTTTGGGTGTATCAAACGTCACAACATAACTGGGTGACTATAAAGGTGCATTACAGGTATCTCCGAAAGTGTCTGTTGGGTTGACACGGATCAAGACTGGGATTTGTCACTCCGGATAACGGAGAGGTATCACTGGGCCCACTCGGTAATGCATCATCATTTTGAGCTCAAGGTAACCAAGTGGTTGATCACGGGATCATGCATTACGGTACGAGTAAAGTGACTTGCCGGTAACGAGATTGAACAAGGTATTGGGATACCAACGATCGAGTCTCGGGCAAGTAACATACTGATTTTGACAAAGGGAATTGTATACGGGGTTGATTAATCCTCGACATCGTGGTTCATCCGATGAGATCATCATGGAGCATGTGGGAGCCATCATGGGTATCCAGATCCCGCTGTTGGTTATTGACCGGAGAGTCGTCTCGGTCATGTCTGCTTGTCTCCCGAACCCGTAGGGTCTACACACTTAAGGTTCGGTGACGCTAGGGTTATGAAGATATGTATATGCAGTAATCCGAATGTTGTTCGGAGTCCTGGATGAGATCCCGGACGTCACGAGGAGTTCCGGAATGGTCCGGAGGTAAAGAATTATATATAGGAAGTGCTGTTTCGGGCATCGGGACAAGTTTCGGGGTTATCGGTATTGTACCGGGACCACTGGAGGGGTCCCGTGGGCCCACCGGGTGGGGCCACCTGTCCCGGGGGGCCACATGGGCTGTAGGGGGTGCTCCTTGGCCTACATGGGCCAAGGGCACCAGCCCTACTAGGCCGATGCGCCTAGGGTTTCCACCAAGGAGGAGTCCAAGTGGTGGAAGGCACCCCGAGGTGCCTTGGGGGGGAGGGAAACCCTCCCCTGGCCGCCGCACCTAGGAGATCAGATCTCCTAGGCTGCGCACCACCCCCCCTTGGCCCTCCTATATATAGTTGAGGAGAGGGAGGACTTCATACCTCAGCCTTTGGTGCTCCCTCTCTCCCCGTTACGTCTCTCTCGCGTAGTATAGGCGAAGCCCTGCTACTGTGACGCCCTGCATCCACCACCACGCCGTCGTGCTGCTGGATCTTCATCAACCTCTCCTTCCCCCTTGCTGGATCAAGAAAGGAGGAGACGTCATCCGTTCCGTACGTGTGTTGAATGCGGAGGCATCGTCCGTTCGGTGCTAAGATCTTCGGTGATTTGGATCACGTCGTGTTCGACTACATCATCCCCGTTCTTTGAACGCTTCCGCTCGCCATCTACAAGGTACGTAGATGCATCTAATCACTCGTTGCTAGATGAACTCCTAGATGGATCTTGGTGAAACCGTAGGAAAATTTTTGTTTTCTGCTACGTTCCCCAACACTGAAGCATATACCTCCGGGGCTCCCGGTAGTCCGGTGATCGTGCTGCCGGACATGAGGAACACAGCGGGCGACCATTTAGGCCAGGTATTATATGCCTGTGCTGTCCAGAACTAGCACCGCGTAGTTCATTTGAATGTAATGAAATCCTTCATGTTTGGATGAAAATCTGGTATTTTATATGATTTCTGTCGTTGTTTATATGAAATATCAGTTTGTCTACGTGTTTGCGTGAACTTTGTCTAGTTGGTTGAGTTGCTGTCATAATGTGTGCGGCTACGGTTGGATGGCGTAATTTGTGGGTCGCCGGTCGGTCTGCGGGCGGCTCGGGCGGCGTTGTGGGACAAAAAAACACAGCTTGTGCGAGCTCGTCTCCAACGTGCGCGCTGGAGGATGCATGAAAGCATGAGCACCCGAGCCATTCCTCGTTCATCGGTGGCAAAGGCACCGGTGGACAAAAGGGTCACCAATATTTTGGCTACCCCGGGCAAGATCCAAACAGCCCCTCCCAACAGATTCAAATCCCTCACTCGACGTGGAATTTTGCCATGTGTTGTTTTCATGGACTAGCAAGATGCCCGTGCATTGCACGGAACATCAAGATGCATTTTTTTACAAACTCCCGCATGCATGCAAGGGATAATTAATGTCCTCCTTTGCTAGTACCACAAGGCAAACACCATTAATATTGCATCGATTAGTGTTAGTGGCCTTGTATATCTGCAAATTGTAATTTTGATAGTGGCCCATTGTATATAAAAATGGAGGGAGAAAGATGAGAGATAAGGTGAGGAGGAGTGGGGTGTGGTGGTGACTGGTGGTCGGACTGGGCGGAGGCATGGGGATGGATGGCGCATTATGTCTAGCTTTGTATCTCTCTCACATACACCCACGTAGGTGGGGCACGTGCACGAAGAGAAGAGGTGCATGCACGGCGCATGTACTCCCGTCTCTTTCCCAACCACACCCGCGCGGGTACACCATGGAGCTCATTTTTGTACGAAAAAGTGAACCCACGTGGTAATTTGGCACCTGTACTGGTTGTCCACTTGGTGGAGGGAGGATCGTCTACCATGGGTGAAAAAACAAATTGCGACCTGACACATTATGTTAAATTAAAAAAAGAGGCAAACCATGTGGGGCCTACCTTAGAGGCAAGGCTCTATACACTGGAGTACTTTTGATGTGTCCCGTCAACTCGCAGAACGAGGAGAAGCTTGCTTAGTACGCCGTCTCCCCCGCCCACGGGCGCCGTGGCTCGCAGGATGAGGTGAAGCTTGCTTACGAGTAGTAGTAGTACTACTACTACTCTACGCCTTTACGCCCGCTCCCTCACCCACGCGCCCGGTGGTTCGCAGCACGAGGAGAAATTTTTACTACTCCCTCCGTTTACTCCTCGTCCCTACTACGTACTTTGGTTAGTACTCCCTCCATTTACTTATACAAGGCCACTATGAAAAAATACATTTTGCATCTATACAAGGCCACAAATAGTAATCGAGACAAAAGTTACTACTCCCTCCTTTCCAGTTTATGGCTCAATTTCAAAATCTCTCCAACCAAGGTAGACGGTGAGTGGTCGAATTAATTTCGTAGTTTGCACAAGTAATTAGTACGCTCGTTTTTCTCAAGAAGTTATGTTTACCGAGGCATTAATTAGAACAAATGCATGAATGACCACTAAATTTCCATGAACTTGTACATGCATTGGTTAGTTTCCTCTTGACACTGCTTGCGTCGGGTGATCTAACGCACCTCGAAATCCAACATGTAATGGTACTACTACTAGTATAGTAGAATTGAGACTTATCAAACGGAAAAACGGATGTTTTTTAGATGAGCCCTATAAACCCTAGTGGGTACGTACTCCGTAAAAACAGATTTTTCCAAAACTAATTCACTCCCTTTCATGAATTCTGTAGTATACTCCTCCGTCGACGCTCCCTTTCATGAATTATGTACTTCCTGTCGCCGACATGTGGGACATATAGCAACCGGGTCGACGTGTCAAGCACCAAATAACAGTGCAGAATAGCAGGGGGGTGCACCCTACTCGTACCGGCCCAGTAGTAGTAATGAGCAATGAGACGTCAAATCACAATGTCGCACCTTCCCAAACGGACGAAGCAACCATTATCTCACACTTTGGTTCGCCATCATCTCAAACCACGCAGTATTGCTTCTGCCTCAAGAGGGACACGCGCATCGCCTTGGTACATCATGACACGTGGGACCGCATGACAGGCCATGCTCCCCCGTCGATCGCTCGGTAAAATCACCTCATTTTTACTATACTTCCTCCGTATCGGTTTAGTACATGGCATGCAGGTCGTTCTAGGTTGAGAATTTAACTGGCTATATATGTGATGAACAGTACTCTAGCCTTTTAAAAAATGTATACTTTTGTACAGTAGTACTATCGATGGATTGCGGCAGGAGCAAAAATTGAAATTAAAAAAGGTGGTACATATAGAGAGCGCTCGTCGCCAAATTATGCATATAGTACTATTAAAAAAGCAAGTACGTGCTTAATTGGGGTGCTAAATTCTATTAAAGAAATACTAGTAGTATGTACATACTGAAGAGTTAAAGTAACGAGAAGAAACATAACATAGTTCTGCTGGGGGCTCAGCACAACACACCCCTCAAATTAAACTAAGCACACCTGAAATTAAACTATGCAACTAATCCGGTAGACACTGCATTAGAAGTTCAGAACCACCATGAGCAACGACATTGCCACCTTACTCGGAGTCCTTGTCCATGTCCTCGACTTCGTCCTTGTCCCTCTCCCTCTTGGTCGATACTTCTTTGCTTGAACCGCACACTTGGCTGTTGCTCTTCATCCAACCCTTGTAGATATTGAAACAAAGGTAGCCATCCATTGCAGCGTAGTGGATGTGGTCTATATCTAGTACATTCCGCTGCCATGCATGACGATGAAACGTGTAATGAGGTTTCTCCAGTTTATGGTACGAAGGATGAACCATGGCTCCTGACAGGGTCAGCATTGAAGGCTGACGAGAGGGCACAAGCCGATTCTTCTGGAGGTCGAAGGGGTTGCCTACAACGAGGCCTATCCGACCCAGGACTTCTTTGTCGTTCTTAAAGTCTACAGTAACGAATTTCACTGTTTTGTCCTTGAGGAAGTTCTTAAAATCCTGGCACTCAACGTCGGCATGGCATATGTGGTAGACCAAGCAAACGTTACGTACGCAAACCTGGATCACGGCGGGCTTCTTCCTCTTTTCGTCCTTTAGATCCTTCTCTCATCCCAGGACTGTGGTGTACTCAACATCTAGCCCAACGACCCACTCATCATCTGAGTTTTCGAACATGCGTCTGAAGCGAGAAAGGCATCCATTCACCGTCGCAGAAGAACGGGTGTAGATGACGTCGAACTCATCGCCGGTGATGGTTCTAACCTTGTACTCACCGCCGATCGTGGAGATTTGGGACGCCATGGATTTGGGAGGAGGGTTAGGATTAGTGGAACTGCCGTAATGTGAATGGACGGGACGACTAGGAGCGAACCGCCATAGTATTGAAAGACGTGCGGGGACGAGTAGGAGCGAACTGCCAGCGTGCGAACGACAGGGTAATGGCTTTCCATTCTCCCATGATACGGGCTTCCGAGAGCCCTTGGATCTGAGATCGAATGGTTGCATGGCGTGATTCTAGACCTATGGATGAATATCCTATCATGGAGGGTTATTCTGCAAATTTTCCGCAACTTAGCATGCGACCGTTTGATCTCAGATCCAAGGGCTGCCAGCAGCCCATATCATGGTCGCACCTACCACGACCATCGCGTCGCTCGCGCGGTCGCACCCTTGGAGATTTAACACGGTGCGTTAGGCTATCTGATGTTGGCATGTCATACATAGTCATCCCTTAGTCACTCATACTACAACAAGGTTGGCTATAAGGTTGGCTATAAGTGTATTTTTTTACTCCTCTCTATCTCTTTCTTCGTACTCCCTCCGTCCCATAATATAAGAACGTTTTTGACACTACTGTAGTGCCAAAAGCGTTCTTATATTATGGGACACAGGGAGTACTAGTATTTATTGCATTTGCCAAGGAGCGACCTCTTCCAATGAAATGGTGTTGCTAAGTTTTCTTCATTTAATTAGCTATAGACTCAAAATTGTCTTTTCACCTAGGTACACACGCTTGCACTGTTTCTTCCTTGGGTCACCAAACTAGTCTCTCTCTTCTTGATTAACTTGCCACATCAGACTTTATGCCTATGTGGCAAGCTTAAGCACCTGTAGGAGCAAGTAAAAGTAAGTACAATAGTGCGCTTTACATGGCATTTTTGCATATGTGGAGGAAATAGAGGCAAGGAAAAAGTGGAGAAGTGGGATCTCATGCAAGAGCCAGCCTCTACTACATGGTGGAGCATTGTGAGAGGCACGTGTATGGAGGTGGTCAGGAATCGGGAGACTCACGCAGGTCATAGCGCCGTAGTTAAAATGATAATGGCAAGTCAAATCACGGGGCCCCACCTGTCCAGCAGTAACTCGCTGTCAAATCACACAACCCTACATTCGCAGTAGCCTACTCCCTCGTCTTCTCGCGTCTCTGTCGAACCGACTAGGCGGAACTGCCCCGCCTACCATGCAGGAAAAGCCCCACCCTCGACTTTTAAATACAACTATATCTGCCTAAGAATCCAATGATATACTTTTTGTGACATAGTAACTCATATTTAGTTAGTCAAATGGATGACCTAGAACTACATGCAGGCCCTATAAACCGAGATGCCCAAAAATAAAAAATCGAGACGGAGAGGGTAGTTCAGCACGTATCTTTTTAGATCAATGTAGTCGGGATTCACTAAGGAGAAAAACCAAGTGGTAGGCTGCTCCTGTCGTGTTGGCGTAGCAACTCAAGCAGGGTCAGTCCGCACACGAAATGGCGACACACTTAACAGGACCCCTTTGGCCGACATGTGGCTCATCCACTGTCTTGTTCCACGTGCGATGCACCAAATTACAGTTCGGAGCAGCGGTTGGAATTGGAGGCACCCCGGTCGTAGCGCCGCATTAGTAGAAAATGAGTGATGAGGGGTCAAATCACAAAGCCCCACCTTTCCCACATTAAGATGGACGGACGAAGCAACCATCATTTCACTCTAGGGCGCAAGAGCATAAAGAAAAGAGAAAACAACGATGCGTGCGGCAGCTACCTAGGGCACCCTAGGGTAGGGGTCTCCACTACATATCCTTTTTTTTGAAAGCGCCTCCACTACAAATCGGCTTCTCCCTCGTCCTCTTGAAGAAAACCGATGATGAGTGCGGCGGTAGGGTTTGTAGGAGTACTACGGCGTGCGGGGCCACGTCGTAGTAAACGGGTTCGAGTCGACACCTTAAATATGTGTGGGCCGCTTGGTTTTACGGGAACGAGGCAGCATTTTGGGTTTGGGGACCAGTGGAGATATAGTACGTACAAAAAATTGTGGACGTAGGTTCGACCGAAAGGCAATGATGCATGGGCCCTGCATTTTGATATACCCGGGGCCGCGTGAAATTTGCTACTCTACTCAAAACTAGTAAGGTACACATGTATTGAACGCATGAGATTTCGAAACCAAAGTATGAATAAATACACACTATAGCATGTAAAGCTTTGAGTCATATATGCATGATGTAGATGTTCGTTTAGTTCTTATAGTTCATCTCATTCAAAATCAATTAGTTTTATAAAAATGTTAAGATTCATGGGGTTGTGCATTGTAAATCATAAAGTAAAAAACAAATAATGGCAATTCATTTAGAAAAAATAATCAATTATGATACAGAAGATTCTAGAACAAAGGAGAAGTGCTTGTGTTTTGAGGTTTGTGCATTATGCTTAAGTTCAACCATGGAGTCTTCTAAATTGTACATGTGGCAGATCTGGTGGAATGTTGATGATATCCAACGGCCAGTAGTGCTCGGATTTTCCTATCTCTGCACTGTCGGGTTAGCTTCATCCAGCGACCATCTTTCAAAGTTATCGGCACACTATATAGTTCTTGTGCCATACTTGCATGTTTTGGAAAAAAGCTACTAGTGGGCTGTACTATCTATTTAGGAATAGAAGATGTATACATCGAAGTTTTAGGGAAAGATATGACATGGAGCATCTCAATTCCTATGAGGAGGGATTAGAAAAGAGATGTAATTTGGTTCATATCATAGGAACTTTTCTATTGAATATACGCTAATGTTTATTTTCCTTTGAAATTAAGGGAGTATAGGAATCCATTCATATGAACCAAGTGGCTCTGAAGCTATAGAAATGATATCATGTTTATTTCCTTTGAAATGTGGAGTATATGAATCTATTCCTATGAACCAATTGGCTCTAAAGGAAAAAATCCTATAAAAATCATATCATATAGAGTTCCTATGATATTCCTCGACACCAAAGGATGCTTGAAATTGTTGTGGGTGATACGATGGTCTTTCTTTGTAGACTCCTCACCCATCTTTATAGTTACCTCTCGAAGATGAATGAAATGATATATACATGGTATTCTACATGTGAAATTTGGTACACGAAAACTCGGTAAAAGTTTGCGAGGTTCGAATTTTCAATAAAGCTATATGCACTGCATTTCGGAACGGAGGGAGCATACGGCAGTTGCTAACACTCACGTGGAAAATTTGTGTGTAGGAGGAGTGCTTGTTCTGTTAAATGACATGGCAAAACTGACACTGTCGGATGCCGATCTAACGGTTCTTACGGCGTTCATCAGGAAAAGGCTTGTGGCGAACGTTTGTCGGATAATGATTTACGGACACATGCATTGCATTGATACGTGCCCCCCCCCTCTCTCTCACGCACACGCACCCTCACGAGTCACGACTCTCCCGAGTCCTCTCGTAGACTCGCACGTCGCACCCACCGTCTATCTGTAGGTAGGCGTCACGCACATATGTGCTCTTCACACCCTACCCTCAGAACTTCTAAAAAACAAAAGACGGCGTGCACATTTTATTTTAGCTCACAAGTCACACACTTATACTATTACTCTTGCGGCGAACATTCTTTGGGCATAGTATATTGTACTCTCACAAAGAGAAGCGATGCATGCACGCACTAGTTCTCTCACACCCAGTCGTGGGTACATGTAGGAGCGCATTTTTTTGAAGCTGGTACAACAAAATCACTCCACTATATATAAAAGCAGGAGCCTTAGTGCTTGCTTTACTAGGGTTCCTCTCATTCACTCTCTTATGCTCTCCAGATCTAAGCAACACATAGGTGGCCACACTCTCTCTCAGCTCACGGCTGGTCACAAATCCGGCCGGACAACCTCGACCAGGGCAGGGGTGTAGGTGCATCGTTCACGCTGTCGTCGGTGGCGAGGGAGGAGACCAACGGCTGCCCGCGCATCCCGATCGGCGGACGTGCCGTTCTCTCCGAGAGAGCACCGGCTCGGGAGGGCCTCCGACCCCTTCTTCCTCCATACGGTATTGTGGCCAAGATGCGGCCTCCCGACGTCGTCTTTCCCACATGCCGACGACCCTTAGGTATATATTCCTTCGAAACCTGCCTTGCTCTACTGCCCTAGCTCCCTTCGTGTGGATCCTTTTCAACTTCCGTCCGCTATTCCAAAGCCACCTAGACTTCTACTATTATTAGAAGTAAACCTAGTTCATACAGTCGACTCAAAGCGTTGGTTCAAACAGGGAAGAAAGTGGGAAAGCTGTCGCATGAATCTAGGACTTGGTTCTAAGAGGAAACGGGGGAAAGTAGTAATATCTATCACTGCTTAAATAACCTTATTTCGTATTTGCGCAAACAGGGATGTCTGTCTCCATATAGTTTCGGGATGTCTATCTCCGTATCATTTCTATCTGCGCAATCAAAAGCACACACCTCAGTTTTAGTACAACTGCGCAAAATGAGATGGCTATCCCTCGTTGCCGTCGTCTAACCTCCCGTCTTCAAGGTATCCCTACATTGGTAGTAACTAAGGTAGAATTACCAACGCAATCTAAAAGAAGCTGATTCGTACGTTTTACTTCCTGATTGCAGTGTAGGGACGAGCGAAAACAATTGCATCTAGTCCGGAATGCACTTTCTACCAGTTCATCCATGGACCAAGGACTAGCTAGCATGGCTGCACGGCGGTTTTTTGGACAGGTGCGCGGACAAGAGGCATTGTGGTCTGCTTATTTCTGCAAATAGAGGTGCTTAAATTTAGTGGAATGCACAAGCATTTCAGCTGGTCAGTACACTGCATGGTTCGGTTCAGCATTCCAGCTGAGACCATAATTATAATTGGTTATTCTGGAATGAGAGAACCTAACCCTGGATGGTGGCAAAAAGAAAAAACCAGAGTGAACTCCAGGAAATTTAAGCCTGCCGGGAGGCCCTTTGCTCAGAGAAGCCTTGCTTGTTTTTTCCTGATTTGTAAACCTTCTCACAACTTTGTCTTTTGCTGTGAACTAGTATATGTTTGTTATGTTCTATGAATCATTGAGATGTATAAAATTGCTTAACTTATGCTTTTCAAGTTTTTTATGAGGACGAGTTTAATGTGAGTGTTCCACATGACCGTTGGACTAGCGTGTGAATGTTTGGAATTTATTACATTGTGGCCTCAATTAACTGCATGAACCACTATAACAAGATACATAGTTGCCTACATGTCAGACAGCAGATTGTTGATTGTTAGCTGGCCGATAGCCTAGTGTTGAAGCGAGCTGAGCCAATGTGCCGTGTTTTGCACAACTGCTTACAAGTGGGGTAGCACCAACAGTGTTTACAGGTACTTATGTATACGTCGGCGCACGGTTCTCGAACGAGTGCTCTATTTCATCAAAACACACACTGCTCGTATGATAAACTGTGACAACTTATGTCTTACCATGCCATATTCATGAAAAAACTAGTGAGGACGCATCTGTTTCGGCAACAATTACGATGGTTCTCACATGATTCACGGGCACACAAAAGTAGCAGCAGTTCCCATAGACGGATTCAAACAGAGTACTAGCCCCAGAGGGGTCGATAATAGGCAAGGTTCGGATAATTAGACACAATCCAAACTACTATTAAACACTAGCTGGGGCAAGTATTTCATGCCTTGATCTAATTTGGGCTGGACACAAGACGGACCTTGCCATGAACATCATCGAGGACGTCCCACAGCAGCTCAATCCTGTGAACCTTCATGAAGACAACCTTGTGGCCTTGCCATTGATAAACTTGTTTGTGGAGGCATGCCACGTCATCTTCCTGCGTAAGCTTGACAAGAACAGTATGCCTCACAAACGAAGGAGTAGCTTTGAACTTCTTGTGCTTCTGTACACCCTGGACAACACGCCTGACAACAGTGAGGCTGGAATACAACTCTTCATTGGTATAACCGCAAATGGCTTCCAGGATCCAATAGCCTAAGAACTCTGTTTTCCCAGTGCGTATATTCAGGTCGTCCGCCTCATAGCAAGTGACATGTACAACCACACAATCCTTGTCTGCATCAGGGCTCTAATTGAAACAGAAACAAATTCTGAATTACTTTTCAGTATAAGAAACACAAGTTATTCAAACCACTATGTATAGCATGGCATCGAAGCTAATAAAATTTTGCATTATTAATCACCACATACTTCCTTTTCTAAAAAAATCACCACATACTTAGATGAAAAACCACAATCGAGATCGGAAAAGAAGGAAATCACCTTGGGCAGCTCAGCGGGGGGGACACATCCTCGAAGGGGGAAAACTGCTCCTGCAGTGCCACGGGGGCTGTAACCTCAAATGGGGCGTTGACCATCTCAGTAGTGGCCGTGAGCGTATCTAGGGTCGGCTCAGTGGTTGCCTCCATCTTCTTGGAGCTCTCTGTCTCGTGGGGATCAGCCTCATGTGTCTGCTCCAATATCGGCAGATCTTTGCCTGGTTCTCCTTGGTCCATCATGAAACTGACGAATACTAGGAGACCACTGAAAGGAAAACACAATCGCAATGACAATGACACAAAAAAGAGAGTGAGGATCGGTTACTGCTTTGCAAAAGTTCTTTTTTTTCTCTGAACGAAAATATACCAACATCACGGATCCGCTTACCTTCCCTTCGTTCGGAGAGAAGAACATTGGTAGATGCGAGTGTTGCCTTTGTTGAAGACGGTGAAGGAGAAGGGGATTCAGCGAAGAGTGAAATGATGGTTGCTTCGTCCGTCAAACTTAGACTGCAGGGAGGTGGGGTTTTGTGATACGACGGCTCGTTACTGCCGCGCTATGACCGGGGTGACTCTCCGCCTGCATACTGCCTTCTAATCTGGTGGATGGCATTTGGGCCCACGCACTGCATGGCCCGCATGTCGGTGAACAAAAGTATAACGGCATTTAGTAGAGGGAGACGTTTCAATGACCTAGGAGGAGCCAGAAGCTGTAGAGTGTCTCCACCATACTAGTAGTAATTATTTTTCTAGGTAGCTGTAGAGTGTCTCCATTGTACTAGTAGTAATTGTTTCTCTGGGCCCAAGACCAAACATCCCATCCACACTAGTAAATAGTAAAATCAATTCAAAAGCCCATATATTTACTGAATTGATGGATGGGTATGTCAAAGAGCAAAAAAAGGAGTTTCGGGTGGGCAAAAGAGCTTCTGAACGTGCTGGGCTTCTATTTACAACATATTTTGGTCATAATCCAGTAAATTTTACGACCCAGGATGTTCATTCTATGGACCTGACCGATCCATTTGACTGTGACTGCCGAAAACAATGCTGGAGTTAGATGTTGTTGCCCTTTTCAATCTGGTTTTTTTGTAAACCTGATGAACAATTAACCCTCGTGCTTTTGTACAGTTTGTAAGCTGGAGTTAGATGTTCCTGCCTTTTTCAACTCGGCTGTGACTGTCATATTTTCTTTGAAACAAGGCAGATGGCTTGCCATTCGTTTAATTTAGAGTGAAATATTGTAACAAATCCCAACCAAGGGAAACAACATCACTCTTGCCGGCTGCTTGAGCTCACTGTGTATTACAGAAGCCAAGTGATTAGCCCCCACCAGCACCCATAAACTTATTTCGAACTAGCACATCAAATGGGCTGTAAATTTTCATAGGAAAGGCTACATGACCGTGACAGATTTGGATTCTGACATTTGGGACCCGCGAGGAAATAGCCTATGCAAGGTGGTGTCGACTTACCAGCCAGTCAACAAACGATTCTGCCTACCAGCCGTTGGATTGACATCCAACATCTGTCGTGTATCTTTTATCTGTTGTCTTCTTCTTCCTCCAGCCGCCCAAACCAAACCACCCCGTCGGCTCCGCCTGCTCCCGCCTCCCATGGCTGGTTGCGCCTCCGCCGCCCTACCGTACGTACCCTCCAACGTTGGCCAGTCCCTCCCTCTATTCCCCCACACGTCCTGTTATTCTCCGGCGACGTTAGCCCCAACACGCACCCGCACCCGAACCAGTCAACCCTCGTACTCCCCTCCGCATGCGACTGGACCGACGCATCTTCAACGGCTCCTGTTCATTCAGTCTGAGGCCTCGCCGCCGTCCTCCGCCTTGCGGACTTGGTTCGCTCGCCGTGCGCGGTGCGCCGCCCTCTTGCGTTGTCAACGTCGTCAACAACCGAGAGGAACAAGGAGATTGTACATGGAGAGGATGACAGTAGGGACCCACCAGCGTCATGGCAGTACGCAAGCAAGTGCCTCTATAGTACAAGCCCAAAAATATGGTTCCTCCTAATGGTTGGACATCTGGGGCTCACGCCATTGTCAATGTAGTCAATAAACAAGAGAATTAAACTACGAGCGGCTGACACCAGGGACCCAGCAAGTCGCGTAGTTTTTTTAGGAACAAGCAGTTGTTATTTATACTAGTTTTAGCGACGGATCAGGGTTACAACGGGGCTGTGAGGGGGCTGTGGCCCGTCTAGCTAGGGTTTTATTTATGTTTACCACATCATGAGCCCAGTTGTGTTTTTCTCTTGCTGAAAATGGCTAGCCCAGTTCTATTTTTTAAAAGAAATACCCAAAGAAGGCCTACTTGCTTTATCGGCCCTGCTGGGCTGCAAATCTTTCAAGACGAGGAGAGTTTCATTCGGTTTGCCCAGAAATGGGCTGTACATTTTTAAAACACATCAAACTGGGAATTAGTTTCAATTTTTTTTCATTACAAGATCTTAAATTCCATTGATTTTTATGCGTGGACAATTATTTGGATTTTATATTTATATAAATTATTTTTCAAAATAGTTTGAATGTGACTCGATATTTCTGGATTAAAAACAGTTGACCGTACCGAAATATGCAAAATTTCGTATACTTTTTAACCGTGGCCACAATATGGGGTGTAATGCTAACAAAAAGAAGATGGGCTCCAAAAAATTCTTAAGAATTAGCAAATGGGCTGTACGTTATTAGAAATAATGGCAGATGGGTTGTATGCTATTTTCCATAGATTTGAGGCTGACTTGTGTGCCTACTACACGTTGACGCATATGCTTTCATAAAAAAAAGGTTGACACACACGCAACGCCCTGTCAACTTAGTCAACACACGAGAGCAGTGACTGTTGGATGTCCATCCAACGGCTGCCGTGCTTCTTCAATCTCTGCTCTTCATGCTCCAGCCGCTCAAACAACCGCCGGCAGGACTGCCTGCTCCCTCCTCCCGCGGCCGGCTATGCTGCCGCGCAGGCCTCATGGCCCCACCGTACTCCCATCGCTGGCCTAGCCATCCCTCTACTCACCCACGCATGTTGTTATTCTCCGGCGACGGTAGACGAACCAGTAAACCCTCGTACTCCTCCGCGTGGGAAACAACTGCCGAGTATTCCCTGGCTCCGTGCCGTTCCCTTCCTAGGCCTCGCCGTCGTCCACCGCCCTGGTGCTCTCGGCGTGGCCTGGTCAACGTGGTCAATGAACGACATCCATCGGAAGTGGACTGTACGTGGAGAGGCTGACAGCTGGGTCCATGGCCGCACGCAAGGAAATGCCTCCTTATTACGCGCAAAATAATGATTCCTCCACCTGACAGCTAGGACCCACAGGAAGGGCCCCTGTATTTTGCGAAAAAAACGTTCCCCCTGCTGACAGGTTGGACCCACCAGCTATATCTTCGCACGCAAGGAAGTGCCTCCTTATTACGCCCAAAAAAATGAATAGCCCCTGCTAGCTGGGACCCACCATATTGTTGGGCTGACTTGTGGGCCTACTAAGTTGACGGGGACGGAGGGCTTTGTCAACTTAATCAATACTCCAGTGATCGTATGATGTCCATCCAACGGCCATAGTGCTTCTTCAACCTCTACTCTTCTTGCTCCAGCCGCCCAAAGCAGCGCCGGTCGTGCCGCCTGCTCCTGCCTCCCATGGCCGGCTGTGCTACCGCGGAGGCCTCACCGCCCCTATACTACTCCCACCACTAGCCAGGCCATCCCTCCACTCACCCACACCCCCTGTTATTCTATGGCGACGGCAGCCTCACACCGCAGCCGAACCAATGAACGCTCGTACTCCTCTCCGCGTGGGCATCAACTGCGGCATCTTGCCCGCTCCGCGTCGTCCCCTTCCTAGGCCTCGCCGTCGTCCACCGCCGTGGTGCTCTCGGCGCGGCGTGGTCAATGTGGTCAACGACCGACTTCCATCGGAAGAGTACTGTACATGGAGAGGCTGACAGCTGGGTCCACGGCAGCCGTAAGGAAGTGCCTCCTTATTACGCGGAAAATAATTATTCCTCCACCTGACAACGGGGACCCACTGGATGGGCCACCAGTATTTTGCGAAAAAATTGTTTCCCCCTGACTGCTGGGACCCACCGGACGGGCCACCGTATTTCATGAAAAAAATGTTCCCCCTGCTGTCAGCTCAGACCCACTGGAAGTGCCTCCTTATTACACAAAAAAATGAATACTCCCCCGGCTAGCTAGGACCCACCTTGGTGGGAGGCTGACTTGTGGGCCTACTAAGTTGACGGACGAAGGGCTTTGTCAACTTAGTCAATATGAATCAATTCTAGCTCCAGTGACCGTACGATGTCCATCCAACGGCCGTAGTGCTTCTTCAACCTCTGGTCTTCTTGCTCCAGCCGCCCAAACAAGCGCCGGTCGTGCCGCATGCTCCTGCCTCCCGTGGCCGGCAGTGCTGCTGCAGAGGCCTCACCGCCCCCTACTATTCCCATCACTGGCCAGGCCCTGCAGCGACGGCAGCCTCACACCAAAGCCGAACCAGTGAACCCTCATACTCCTCTCCACGCGGGCTTCCACTGTCACGTCTTCCCCAGCTGCGCGTCGTCCCCTTCCTAGGCCTCGTCTTCGTCCACCGCCGTGGTGCTCTCCGCACGGCGTAGTCAACGTGGTCAAGCAATGACATCCATCGGAAGAGTACTGTACATGGAGAGGCTGACAGCTAGGTCCACGGCCACAGCCCAGTTTTTTTGTGATTTGCCATGTAAGCCGCTTTGTCAGGCCTATTGGGCTGCAAGTCTTTCAAGACGAGGAGAGCTTTCATTCGGCTGGCCGAGAAAATGGCCCATCAGTAATAAGAAATGGGCTGTACATTTTTAAAACACATCAAACCGGAATTAGTTTCAAATATCTTTTCTTCATTTAGAGATTTTAAATTACATTTATTTTTATGCATGGAGAATTTGTTGGATTTTATATTGATATACATTTATTTTTAAAATCAAGTTTGAATGTGAGTCGAAATTTTGGGATTAAAAACAGTTTGGACCGCACCGAAATATGCAAAATTTCGTATAATTTTTTAACCGTGGCCACAATATGGGTTGTAATGCTAGCAAAAAGAATATGGGCTCCAAAAAAACCTTAAGAATTAGCAAATGGGTTGTAAATTATTAGAAGTAATGGCAGATGGGTTGTATGTTGTTTTCCACAGATTTGAGGCTTTCCTAAAAAAGGTTGACGCACAAGCACTGACTGTTGGATGTCCATCCAATGGCCGTCGTGCTTCTTCAATCTCTGCTCTTCCTGCTCCAGCCGCTCAAACAAGCGCCGGCGGGACTGCCTGCTCCCTCCTCCCCGTGGCCGGCTGTGCTGCCGCGCAGGCCTCACCGCCCCATCGTACTCCCATCGCTGGCCTAGCCATCCCTCTACTCACCCACACCTGCTGTTATTCTCCGGCGACGGCAGACGAACCAGTAAACCCTCGTACAATCGTACTCCCCTCCGCGTGGGAAACAACTGCCGAGTCTTCCCTGCCTCCGTGTCGTCCCTTCCTAGGCCTCGCCGTCGTCCACTGCTGTGGTGCTCTCGGCGCGGCGTGGTCAATCTGGTCAACGACCGACTTACATCGGAAGAGTTTGTGCGTGGAGACGCTGACAGTTGGGTCCACGGCCGCAGCAAGGAAGTGCCTCCTTATTACGCGCAAAATTATTATTGCTCCACCTGAAAGCAGGGACCCACCGGACGGGCCACCGTATTTCGCGAAAAAAATGTTTCCCCCTGACTGTTGGGACCCACCAGCTACACCTTCACACGCAAGGAAGTGCGTCCGAAAAAAAACGATTCGCCCCCTGACTGCTGGGACCCACCAGCTACATCTTCACACACAAGGAAGTGCCTGACACTCGGGACCCACTTGGTCGAAGCGTACGTAGCGTTGTCATTCTGGTTGTGAACGTGTACGTACAAATATACTGGTGGATGTAGAGGCGCGCACGTGTCGTAGTAGAGGCGCGCACGTAGCATGTACACGTACGTACAGCGGCCAGGGTGCAAGAAAGAAAATACGACCACGTATGTGTACATACAGGCAGGGTCTCGAACGACTACTCGCGCATATGTACGGCGATGGCTCGTTGACATGGCTGGGTCGGAAAGGAGAAAAAGCGTCATCGTCGTGTTCATGGGGAGGCAACGGAATGCGTCGTGTTCATGGGGAGGCAACGGAATGCGTCATGTTCATCGGGAGGCAACGGGACGCGTGGGAGCCAACCGGCTGGGTAGGAACGGAATGCGTGGCCATGTTCATCGGGAGGGCTTGGACGGAACAGGCGATGGAAACAAGGCCTGGCGTACCGCAGAATGGAGGAAACAGCCTTGTGTTCGACCGGCCACGTTCGAAACGGGATCCTGTTCATCGGGAGGGGTCTGGCATACTGCAAAACGGACGAAATGGACCTCCTACGGTCGAAACGGGGGCCCTGTTGATCGGGAGGGGTGTGGCGTACCGCAAAACGGACGAAACGGACCTCCTACGGTCGAAACGGGGGTCCTATTGATCGGGAGGGGTGTGGCGTACCGCAAAACGGACGAAACGGACCTCCTACGGTCGAAACGGGGGTCCTGTTCATCGGGAGGGGTGTGGCGTACCGCAAAACAGGACTCCACGGGATACCGTTCATCTCCACCGTCGACCTCCTCCAGCCTCCACGGGCTACCGTCAACCTCCTCCAGCCTCCACGGGCTCCTGTTCATCCAGCCTCCACCACGCGCTACTCCACCAGCTACTGTTCAACCACCCCTCCACGGGCACCCCTCCACCGTCTATTGTTCATCCAGCCCTCCACACCATGGGGTCCTGTTCAACCACCCCTCCACGGGCACCCCTCCACCGTCTACTGTTCATCCAACCCTCCACCACACCACGGGGTCCTGTTCATCCAGAGGCAACGCCACCGCTCACTATTCATCCCCCCCCCCCCCCTGCGCGCAACACTCACTATTCATCCAATCGATCGACTTCAGTTAGCAGCAGTAGCGAAGGAACCGCTCGATCGGGTTTAGTTAACAGCCATCGATCGATCGCTCGGGTTCAGTAACGCGTAGCCTGCAGTGCAATCGCCCAGGTTCAGTTAGAGCCCAACGCCTCGCTCGGGTTCAGTTAGAGCCAACGCCTCACACACACACGCGTACCTGTACGAGAGAAATGCGCATCGCTCGACCCCCGACCTCCCACCATAACCGGGAACTCCCCGAAATTTTCCTCGCCCTCGCTTCTACCACAGTTTTTTCCGTCATGGACGGCCCAAAGAATGTCATGCAGCTGCGTCTCTGGCCCGCCCAGGACGAAAAGCCCATTTTCTGTCATGATTTTTTGTCATAGAAGTAGGAGCCCACCACATCTATGATGATAGCGGGTTTTGTCACAATTATCGTCATAGAAGTGTCATATGTATGACAGAAAAAAAATTCGTTCGGCCCAAAATGTCACGGATGTGTCTTTTTTTTGTAGTGCTAGGAGAGGCCGGATTACCCCATGATGGTTGCTTTATTCAAAGGCACATGAAGACAAGGATGGTGGCGCTTCAGGAAGACCCAAGGCCCAAAGGCGGGTTAAGGCCTGTAGACATAAACCAGCATGAATATGTAACTTGTATTGTAAGTTAGAAGGAATAGAGACCGAGCTGGACACGTTTATGATCCGGCCTCGGGACTCTGTAAACCGGCGGGCGTCCACCTATGTATATAAAGGGACGACCCGACGGCGGTTTAGGGACAACACAACACACAACAACTCGAGAGCCAGGTAAAGCAGATTCGCTCCCTGATCATCGAAACCCCGGCAATTCCATCACAACTAGACATAGGCTTTTACCTTCATCGAAGGGGCCGAACTAGTATAAAACTCTCGTGTCCCTTTTCCGGTTTAACCCCTTTAAGCTAACCCGTAGCGATGGCTCCACGACTAAGTCCTTTCATGAGGACATCTGCCATGACAAAACCATGACAGCGGTGGTTCTACTTTATAGAAATGATTGATCTCTCATGCTTCACTTATATCATTTTGAGAGTCCTTTAGAACAGCATGGTAATTCACTTTGGTTATAAATTTTAAATGCTAAGATAAGTTGGATGCTTGATAGATGGTTTTGAGATATAAAGGTGGTAATATTAGAAGTGTGCTAGTTGAGTAATTGGAAAATTGATGAATACTTGTGTTGCAGTTGGCAAGTCTCGTAGCATGCACGTATGGTGAACGTTATGTGGCAAATTTGAAGCATGGGGTATTCTTTGATTGCTTTCCTTAGGAGTGGTGGTCGGGGACGAGCGATGGTCTTTTCCTACCAATCTATCCCCCTAGGAGCATGCGCGTAGTGCTTGGTTTTGATGACTTGAAGATTTTTGCAATCAGTATGTGAGTTCTTTATGACTAATGTTGAGTCCATGGATTATACACGCTCTCACCCTTCCACCATTGCTAGCCTCTTCGGTACCGTGCATTGCCCTTTCTCACCTAAAGAGTTGGTGCAAACTTCGCCAGTGCATCCAAACCCCGTGATATGATACGCTCTATCACACACAAGCCTCCTTATATCTTCCTCAAAACAGACACCATACCTACCTATTATGGCATTTCCATAGCCATTCCGAGATATATTGCCATGCAAATTTCCATCGTTCCATTTATTATGACACGCATCATCATTGTCATATTGCTTTGCATGATCATGTAGTTGACATCGTATTTGTAGCAAAGCCACCGTTCATATTTTTTCATACATGTCACTCTTGATTCATCGCAATCCCGGTACACCACCGGAGGCATTCACATAGAGTCATATTTTGTTCTAAGTATCGAGTTGTAATTCTTGAGTTGTAAGAAAATAAAAGTGTGATGATCATCATTAGAGCATTGTCCCATGTGAGGAAAGGATGATGGAGATTATGATTCCCCCACAAGTCGAGATGAGACTCCGAACGAAAAAAAGAAAAAAAAAGAAAGAAAAGAGGCCAAAAAAGAGAAAGAAGACCCAAATAAAAAAAGAAAAAATAATAAGTAAATGAGAGAAAAAGAGAAAAGGGACAATGTTACTATCCTTTTTCCACACTTGTGCTTCAAAGTAGCACCATGATCTTCATGATAGAGAGTCTCTTATTTTGTCACTTTCATATACTAGTGGGAATTTTTCATTATAGAACTTGGCTTGTATATTCCAATGATGGGCTTCCTCAAATGCCCTAGGTCTTCTTGAGAAAGCGAGTTGGATGCACACCCACTTAGTTTCTTTGATGAGCTTTCATATATTTATAGCTCTAGAGCATCCATTGCATGGCAATCCCTACACCTTGCATTGACATCAATCGGTGGGCATCTCGATAGCCCAATGATTAGCCGCGTCAATGTGACACTTTCTCCCTTTTTTTCTTCTCACACAACCTCAATCATCATATTCTATTCCACCCATAGTGCTATGTCCATGGCTCGCGCTCATATATTGCGTAAAAGTTGAAAGAGTTTGAAAAGGCTAAGTATGAAACAATTGCTTGGCTTGTCATCGGGGTTGTGTGTGATGAGAGCATTTTGTGTGATGACAATGAAGCATGGCCAAACTATATGACTTTGTAGGGATAAGTTTTCTTTGGCTATGGTATTTTCATAAGACATAATTGCTTGATTAGCATACTTGGAGTATTATATTTTTATGTCAACAATAAACTTTTATCTTGAATCTTTCGGATCTGAACATTCATGCCACAATAGAGAAAAATACATTGAAGAATATTCTAGAAAGCATTCCACATCAAAATTTCTGTTTTTATCATTTACCTACTCGAGGACAAGCAGGAATTAAGCTTGGGGATGTTGATACGTCTCCAACATATCTATATTTTTTTATTGTTCCATGCTACTATATTATCTATTTTGGATGTTAATGGGCTTTATTTTACACTTTTATATTATTTTTGGGACTAACCTATTAATTGGAGGCCCGGCCCAAATTGCTGTTTTTTTGCCTATTTCAGTGTTTCATAGAAAAGGAATGTCAAACAGAGTCCAAACGGAATGAAACCTTTGGGAACGTGATTTTTGGAACAAACGTGATCTAGAGGACTTGGAGTGGACGTCAAGCAATCAACGAGGCGGCCACGAGGCAGGGGGTGCGCCTACCCCTTGGGCATGCCCTCCCCCCTCGTGGGCCCCTCGTTGCTCCACCGACCTACTTCTTCCTCCTATATATGTTCACATACCCCGCAAACATCCAGGAGAACCACGAAACCCTATTTCCACCGCCGCATCCTTCTGTACCCAAGAGATCCCATCTTGGGGCCTTTTCCGGAGCTCCTCCGGAGGGGGCATTGATCACAGAGGGCCTCTACATCAACTCCATGGCCCCTCCGATGATGTGTGAGTAGTTTACCTCAGACCTTCGGGTCCATAGTTATTAGCTAGATGGCTTCTTCTCTCTCTTTGGATCTCAATACAAAGTTCTCCTCGATTCTCTTGGAGATCTATTCGATGTAATCTTCTTTTTGCGGTGTGTTTGACGAGATCCGATGAATTGTGGGTTTATGATCCAGATTATCTATGAACAATATTTGAATCTTCTCTAAATTCTTTTATGTATGATTGGTTTATCTTTGTAAGTCTCTTTGAATTGTCAGTTTGGTTTGGCCTACTAGATTGATCATTCTTGCAATGGGAGAAGTGCTTAGCTTTGGGTTCAATCTTGCGGTGCTCGATCCCAGTGACAGAAAGGGAAACGACACGTACTGTATTGTTGCCATCGAGGATAAAAAGATGGGGTTTATATAATATTGCATGAGTTTATCCCTCTACATCATGTCATCTTGCTTAAGGCGCTACTCTGTTCTTATGAACTTAATACTCTAGATGCATGCTGGATAGCGGTCGATGTGTGGAGTAATAGTAGTAGATGCAGGAACGAGTCGGTCTACTTGTCACGGACGTGATGCCTATAAACATGATCATACCTAGATATTCTCATAATTATTCTCTTTTCTATCAATTACTCGACAGTAATTTGTTCACCCACCGTAATACTTATGCTATCTTGAGAGAAGCCACTAGTGAAACCTATGGCCCCCGGGTCTATTTTCCATCATACAAGTTTCCAATCTATTTTATTTTGCAATCTTTACTTTCAATCTATATCATGAAAATACCAAAAATACTTATCTTATTATTATCATCTCTATCAGATTTCACTCTTGCAAGTGGCCGTGAAGGGATTGACAACTCCTTTATCACGTAGGTTGCGAGGTTATTATTTGTTTGTGTAGGTACGAGGTGACTCACGCATGGTCTCCAACTGGATTGATACCTTGGTTCTCAAAAACTGAGGGAAATACTTACACTGCTTTACTGCACCACCCTTTCCTCTTCAAGGGAAAACCAACGCAGTGCTCAAGAGATAGCAGGGGGCACTGCACATGGCTAAGAGATCAATGATCAACTTGTGTGTCTATAGGGTGCCACCCTCCCCCCATATATAAAGGAGTGGAGGAGGGGGAGAGGGCCGGCCTCCTAGGCGCGCCCAAGGGGGGAGTCCTACTCTTGGTGGGAGTAGGATTCCCCCTTCCCTAGTTGGAGTAGGAGAGGGAAGGAAAGGGGGGTCCCCCCCTCCAATTCGGATTGGGCTTGGGGGGGGGGCCACCTTGGCCGCCTCCTCCTCCTTTCCACTATGGCCCATTAAGGCCCATTGACTCCCCGGGGGGTTCCGGTAACCCCCCGATACTCCGGTATATGCCCGAACTCTCTCAAAATCTTTCCCATGTCCAAACATAGTCATCCAATATATCAATCTTTATGTCTCGACTATTTCGAGACTCCTCATCATGTCCGTGATCACATCCGGGACTCCTAACTACCTTCGGTACATCAAAACACATAAACTCATAATCCCGATCATCACCGAACGTTAAGCGTGCGGACCCTACGGGTTCGAGAACTATGTAGACATGACCGAGACACGTCTCCGGTCCATAACCAATAGCGAAACCTGGATGTTCATATTGGCTCCCACATATTCTACGAAGATCTTTATCGGTCAAACCACATAACATCATACATTGTTCCCTTTGTCATCGGTATGTTACTTGCCCGAGATTCGATCGTCGGTATCTCAATACCTAGTTCAATCTCGTTACCGGCAAGTCTCTTTACTCGTTCCGTAATGCATCATCCCATAAATAACTCATTGGTTACATTTCTTGCAAGTCTTATAATGATGTGCATTACCGAGAGGGCCCAGAGATACCTCTCCGATACTCGGAGTGACAAATCCTAATCTCGATCTATGCCAACTCAACAAACACCATCGGAGACACTTGTAGAGCATCTTTATAGTCACCCAGTTACTTTGTGACGTTTGATAGCACACTAGGTGTTCCTTCGGTATTCGGGAGTTGCATGATCTCATAGTCATAGGAACATGTATATGTTATGGAGAAAGCAATAGCAATAAAACTAAACGATCATCGTGCTAAGCTAACGGATGGGTCAAGTCAGTCACATCAATCTATAATGATATGGTCCCGTTAATCAAATGACAACTCATGCCTATGGTCAGGAAACATAACCATCATTGATTCAACGAGCTAGTCAAGTAGAGGCATACTAGTGACACTTTGTTTGTCTATGTATTCATACATGTACTAAGTTTCCGGTTAATACAATTCTAGCATGAATAATAGACATTTATCATGATATAAGGAAATATAAATAAAAAATTTATTATTGCCTCTAGGGCATATTTCCTTCAGTCTCCGACTTGCACTAGAGTCAATAATCTAGATTACAATGTAATGATTCTAACACCCATGGAGTCTTGGTGTTGATCATGTTTTGCTCGTGAGAGAGGCTTAGTCAACAGGTCTGCAACATTCAGATCCGTATGTATTTTGCAAATCTCTATGTCTCCCTCCTTGACTTGATCGCGAATGGAATTGAAGCGTCTCTTGATGTGCTTGGTTCTCTTGTGAAATTTGGATTCCTTTGCCGAGGCAATTGCACCAATATTGACACAAAAGATTTTCATTGGACCCGATGCACTAGGTATTACACCTAGATCGGATAAGAACTCCTTCATCCAGACTCCTTCATTTGCTGCTTCCGAAGCAGCTATGTACTCCGCTTCACACGTAGATCCCACCACGACGCTCTATTTGGAACTGCACCAACTGACAGCTCCACCATTTAATAAAAACACGTATCCGGTTTGTGACTTTGAGTCATCCAGATCAGTGTCAAAGCTTGCATCGACGTAACTATTTACGACGAGCTCCTTGTCACCTCCATATATGAGAAACATATCCTTAGTCCTTTTCAGGTATTTCAGGATGTTCTTGACCGCTGTCCAGTGATCCACTCCTGGATTACTTTGGTACCTCCCTGCTAAACTAATAGCTAGGCACACATCAGGTATGGTACACGGCATTGCATACATGATAGAACCTATGGCTGAAGCATAGGGAATGCCTTTCATTTTCTCTCTATCTTCTACAGTGGTAGGGCATTGAGTCTGACTCAACTTCACACCTTGTAACACAGGCAAGAACCCTTTCTTTGCCTGATCCATTTTGAATTTCTTCAAAACTTTATCAAGGTATGTGCTTTGTGAAAGTCCAATTAAGTGTCTCGATCTATCTCTATAGATCTTGATGACCAATATATAAGCAGCTTCACCGAGGTATTTCATTGAAAAATTCTTATTCAAGTATCCTTTTATGCTATTCAGAAATTCAGTATCATTTCCGATCAACAATATGTCATCTACATATAATATCAGAAATGCTACGGAGCTCCCACTCACTTTCTTGTAAATACAGGATTCTCCAAAAGTCTGTATAAAACCATATGCTTTGATCACACTATCAAAGCGTATATTCCAACTCCGAGAGGCTTGCACCAGTCCATAAATGGATCGTTGGAGCTTGCACACTTTGTTAGCACCTTTTGGATCGACAAAACCTTCTGGTTGTATCATATACAACTCTTCTTTAAGATATCCATTAAGGAATGCAGTTTTGACATCCATTTGCCAAATTTCATAATCATAAAATGCGGCAATTGCTAACATGATTCGGACGGACTTAAGCATCGCTATGAGTGAGGTCTCATCGTAGTCAACTCCTTGAACTTGTCAAAAACCTTTTTCAACAAGTCGAGCTTTGTAGACAGTAACATTACCGTCAGCGTCAGTCTTCTTCTTGAAGATCCATTTATTCTCTATGGCATGCCGATCATCGGGCAAGTCAACCAAAGTCCATACTTTGTTCTCATACGTGGATCCCATCTCAGATTTCATGGCCTCAAGCCATTTTGCGGAATCTGGGCTCATCATCGCTTCCTCATAGTTCGTAGGTTCGTCATGGTCAAGTAACATGACCTCCAGAACAGGATTACCATACCACTCTGGTGCGGATCTTACTCTGGTTGACCTACGAGGTTCGGTAGTAACTTGATCAGAAGTTTCATGATCATCATCATTAGCTTCCTCACTTACTGGTGTAGGAATCACTGGAACTGATTTCAGTGATGAACTACTTTCCAATAATGGAGCAGGTACAATTACCTCATCAAGTTCTAGTTTCCTCCCACTCACTTCTTTCGAGAGAAACTCCTTCTCTAGAAAGGATCCATTCTTAGCAACGAATATCTTGCCTTCGGATCTGTGATAGAAGGTGTACCCAACAGTCTCCTTTGGGTATCCTATGAAGACACATTTCTCCGATTTGGGTTCAAGCTTATCAGGTTGAAGCTTTTTCACATAAGCATCGCAGCCCCAAACTTTAAGAAATGACAACTTGGGTTTCTTGCTAAACCACATTTCATAAGGTGTCGTCTCAACGGATTTGGATGGTGCCCTATTTAACGTGAATGTAGCCGTCTCTAATGCATAACCCCAAAACGATAGCGGTAAATCAGTAAGAGACATCATAGATTGCACCATATCTAGTAAAGTATGATTACGACGTTCAGACACACCATTATGCTGTGGTGTTCCGGGTGGCGTGAGTTGCGAAACTACTCCGCATTGTTTCAAATGAAGACCAAACTCGTAACTCAAATATTCTCCTCCACGATCGGATCATAGAAACTTTATTTTCTTGTTACGATGATTTTCCACTTCACTCTGAAATTCTTTGAACTTTTGAAATGTTTCAAACTTATGTTTCATTAAGTAGATATACCCATATCTGCTTAAATCATCTGTGTAGGTGAGAAAATAACGATATTTGCCGCAAGCCTCAATGTTCATTAGTACACATACATCAGTATGTATGATTTCCAATAACTCTGTTGCTCGCTCCATTGTTCTGGAGAACGGAGTTTTAGTCATCTTGCCCATGAGGCATGGTTCGCAAGTACCAAGTGATTCATAATCAAGTGATTCCAGAAGTCCATCAAAATGGAGTTTCTTCATGCGCTTTACACCAATATGACCCAAACGGCAGTGCCACAAATAAGTTGCATTATCATTATCAACTCTGCATCTTTTGGCTTCAATACTATGAACATGTGTATCACTACTATCAAGATTTAGTAAAATAGACCACCCATCAAGGGTGCATGACCATAAAAGATATTACTCATATGAATAGAACAACCATTATTCTCTGATTTAAATGAATAACCGTCTTGCATCAAACAAGATCCAGATATAATGTTCATGCTCAACACTGGCACCAAATAACAATTATGTAGGTCTAAAACTAATCCCGAAGGTAGAGGTAGCGTGCTGACGGCGATCACATCGACTTTGGAACCATTTCCCACGCACCTCATCCTTAGCCAATCTTCGCTTAATCTGTAGCCCCTGTTTTGAATTGCAAATGTTAGCAACTGAACCAGTATCAAATACCCAGGCACTACTGCGAGCATTAGTAAGGTACACATCCATAACATGTATATCAACTATACCTTTCACTTTGCCATCCTTCTTCTCCACCAAATACTTGGGGCAGTTCCGCATCCAGTGACCAGTCCCTTTGTAGTAGAAGCACTCAGTCTCAGGCTTAGGTCCAGACTTGGGTTTCTTCACTTGAGCAGCAACTGGCTTGATGTTCTTCTTTAAGTTCCCCTTCTTCCCTTTACCCCTTTTCTTGAAACTGGTGGTCTTGTTGACCATCAACACTTGATGCTCCTTCTTGATTTCTACCTCCGTAGCCTTTAGCATTGAGAAGAGCTCAGGAATCGTCTTATCCATCCTTTGCATATTATAGTTCATCATGAAGCTCTTGTAGCTTGGTGGCAGTGATTGAAGAACTCTGTCAATGACACTATCATCAGGAAGATTAACTCCCAGCTGAGTCAATTGGTCGTGGTACCCAGACATTTTGAGTATATGTTCACTGACAGAACTATTCTCCTCCATTTTGCAGCAGTAGAACTTATTGGAGACTTCATATCTCTCAATCCGAGCATTTGCTTGAAATATCAACTTCAACTGCTGGAACATCTCGTATGGTCCATGACGTTCAAAACATCGTTGAAGTTCCGGTTCTAACCCGTAAAGCATGGCACACTGAACTATCGAGTAGTCATCAGCTTTGCTCTGCCAGGTGTTCACAACATCTGGCGTTGCTCCTGCAGTGGGTTTGTCACCTAGCAGTGCTTCTAGGACATAATTCTTCTGTGCAGCAATGAGGATAATCCTCAAGTTACGAACCCAGTCTGTGTAGTTGCTACCATCATCTTTCAACTTAGCTTTCTCTAGGAACGCATTAAAATTCAACGGAACAATAGCACGGGCCATCTATCTACAACAACATAGACATGCAAAATACTATCAGGTCCAAAGTTCATGATAAATTAAAGTTCAATTAATCAAATTACTTAAGAACTCCCGCTTAGATATACATCTCTCTAATCATCTAAGTGATCATCTGATCCATATCAACTAAACCATGTCCAATCATCACGTGACATGGAGTAGTTTTCAATGGTGAACATCACCATGTTGATAATATCTACTATATGATTCACGCTCGACCTTTCGGTCTCAGTGTTTCGAGGCCATATCTGCATATGCTAGGCTCGTCAAGTTTAACCCAAATATTCTGCATGTGCAAAACTGGCTTGCACCCATTGTATGTGAACGTAGAGCTTATCACACTCGATCATCACATGGTGTCTTAGCACGATGAACTGTAGCAACAGTACATACTCAGGGAGAACACTTATACCTTGAAATTTAGTGAGAGATCATCTTATAATGCTACCGCCGAACTAAGCAAAATAAGATGCATAACGGATAAACATCACATGCAATCAATATAAGTGATATGATATGGCCATCATCATTTTGTGCCTTTGATCTCCATCTCCAAAGCATCGTCATGATCACCATCGTCACCGGCTCGACACCTTGATCTCCATCGAAGCATCGTTGTCGTCTCGCCAACTATTGCTTCTATGACTAGCACTGCCGCTTAGTGATAAAGTAAAGCAATTACATGGTGATTGCATTTCATACAATAAAGCGACAACCATGTGGCTCCTGCCAGTTGTCGATAACTATGTTACAAAACATGATCATCTCATACAATAAAATTTAGCATCATGTCTTGACCATATCACTTCACAAGATGCCCTGTAAAAACAAGTTAGACGTCCTCTACTTTGTTGTTGCAAGTTTTACGTGGCTGCTACGGGCTGAGCAAGAACCGTTCTTACCTACGCATCAAAAACCACAACGCAGTATAGTGATTGCTTTTTGATCTTCAGAAAGTACCATGTTCATTGAATCCGATTCAACTAAAGTTGGAGAAACTGACACCCACCAGCCACCTGTGTGCGAAGCACGTTGGTAGAACCAGTCTCGCGTAAGCGTACGCGTAATGTCGGTCTGGGCCACTTCATCCAACAATACTGCTGAATCAAGAATCAACTAGTGACGGCAAGCAATATGTATATACCCACGCCCACAACTCCTTTGTGTTGTACTCGTGCATATAACATCTATGCATAGACCTGGCTTTGATGCCACTGTTGGGAAACGCAGTAATTTCAAAAAAATTCCTACGCACACGCAAGATCATGGTGATGCATAGCAACGAGAGGGCAGAGTGTTGTCTACGTACCCTCATAGACTGTAAGCGGAAGTGTTATGACAACGCGGTTGATGTAGTCGTACGTCTTCACGATCGACCGATCCTAGTACCGAAAGTATGGCACCTCCATGATCTGCACACGTTTGGCTCGGTGACGTCCCACGAACTCATGATCCAGCTGAGTGTCGAGGGAGAGCTTCCTTAGCACGGCGACGTGATGACGGTGATGATTATGCTACCGGAACAGAGCTTTGCCTAAGCACCGCTACTATATGACCGAGGTGGATTATGGTGGAGAGGGGCACCGCACACGGCTAAGAGATCAATGATCAACTTGTTATGGGGTTCCCCCCCCCCCGTATATAAAGGAGTGGAGGAGGGGGAGAGGGCCGGCCTCCTAGGCGCTCCCAAGGGGGGAGTCCTACTCCCGGTGGGAGTAGGATCCCCCCTTCCCTAGTTGGAGTAGGAGAGGGAAGGAAGGGGGAGAAGGAGAGAAGGAAAGGGGGGTCGGCCCCCCATCCAATTAGGATTGGGCTTGGGGGGGGAGCCCCCACCTTGGCCGCCTCCTCCTCCTTTCCACTATGGCCCATTAAGGCCCATTGACTCCCCAGGGGGTTCCGATAACCCCCCGGTACTCAGGTATATGCCCGAACTCTCTCGAAACCTTTCCGATGCCCAAACATAGTCATCCAATATATAGATCTTTATGTCTTGACTATTTCGAGACTCCTCATCATGTCCGTGATCACATCCGGGACTCTAAACTACCTTCGGTACATCAAAACACATAAACTCATAATACCGATCGTCACCAAATGTTAAGCGTGCGGACCCTACGGGTTCGAGAACTATGTAGACATGACCGAGACACGTGTGTGGTCAATAACCAATAGCGGAACCTGGATGTTCATATTGGCTCCCACATATTCTACAAAGATCTTTATCGGTCAAACCGCATAACAACATACATTGTTCCCTTTTTCATCGGTATGTTACTTGCCCGAGATTCGATCGTCGGTATCTCAATACCTAGTTCAATCTCGTTATCGGAAAGTCTCTTTACTCGTTCTGTAATGCATCATCCCGTAACTAACTCATTAGTTACATTGCTTACAAGGCTTATAGTGATGTGCATTACCAAGAGGGCCCAGAGATACCTCTCTGATACTCGGAGTGACAAATCCTAATCTCGATCTATGCCAACTCAACAAACACCATCGGAGACACCTGTACAGCATCGTTATAGTCACCCAGTTACGTTCTGACGTTTGATAGTACACTAAGTGTTCCTTCGGTATTCGGGAGTTGCATGATCTCATAGTCATAGGAACATGTATAAGTTATGGAGAAAGCAATAGCAATCAAACTAAACAATCATCCTGCTAAGCTAACGGTGAAAATTGTTTTTGGCATTTTAGAATTTTTTTATATTTACTAGGACTTCTCTTCGGCGAATTTTTTAAAAAATTCTCTTCGGGCCAACCGACTGGGCCGAAGCCTAGCCGACCCAGCCGTCGCGCCACTGCCTCCCGCCGCCACAGCCGTGCGAGCGCCGGAGTCCGGGTCAGCCTCGACTTCCGTGCCCCCTTGCGCAAGCAGGAGCCCCCCCCCAAGGCATTTAAATACCGCCGCCGCCCCGCCGTCTCTCCCCACCTCGCCCCGCAGCCGCCGCCGCCTGCTACCGCTGCTGCTACACGCCGTTGCCGCTCGCCGCGCCGCTGCCCCCCCTCCCGCAGCCCCGCGCCGCCCGACACCGCCGCCGACCGGTCTTTTCTGTTTAACCGGTATAACCGCCGACCCGTCCTGGTTTTTATTTCCGATTTTTCTTTTGGTTTTTAGGGTTAGATCGGTTTATTTTTATCAGGTTGTTTAATCAACGAATGTCCGTTCGTTTAGATCGATAACGAACAATTTTCATTGGATTAGTTCGTTTAGCGAACTTTGTGCCGTAGTCTTTTTCTTTTTATTTTATTTTTCGGCCAGGGACCTATCCGCGGTTATTTTTATCGCAGATTAGCCCCTGATTTTCAAACCCTCGCAACTTTTTAACCATTCGTCCAAATCCAATGAAACCAACACCAAAATCTTCGTATCGAACCCCTCTTTCCAGTTAATCAACTTGAACATGGTTTTGACAATTTAAAATTTGGTTTCACGCAGATTTGTATTCAAATTTCTTTTGATTGTAGTTTGAGTTTCGTAGCTCCAATTCGATTTTTTCTTTTTGCAAATCGAAGCTCTTCAGTTGAACTTTCAATTTGGACTTTATCATATGAGTTTTACCCTTGCATCTATTGCTTGATTGCTTATGTATGTTATTGTTTGTTTGCGATAGCGTTTTCAGAGTGCGAAGCGTGCTACTACGAGTCACTAGGGTTTGCAGAACGTCATCAAGGCAAGTAACACTTTGATCATGTCCCTTATTACCCAGTTTTTTGGCATTAGTTCCAATCCTCAAACATTGCATGAGTAGGATATGTTAACAAGTGGGATTCCGGGAAGTAGTTGTTGAGGTAGTACATATTGCCCTTATATTCAAACCTCGGGAGTTACTACGTTTGCTTATTATACTTTGTTGTGCAAAGACATGGTTTGGGTGAGTGATTCATGGCATATTGTGAGAACTTTTGTTAACTAAAGGTTTACTTAAGGTGGTTACTTTAACACACATCTGGGTGGATTGTTTGTGGGCACCTGGGGCAATCCAGTGTTGTCCAAGGAGATCCCGGGGAATCCATGTGATCATCCTATGGTTCGCCACCCAGGCTCAAAGGGATCATGTTGTTATTCATGCTGGAAACTTCCGTGTGTAGCCACATGCCATTATGGGATCTGGCATAGTTGAGTAAGTCGTGGCAATCCTTTCCATGATGGGCTAGCAGATGTAGGGGATTGTAGGTGTACCGGCCTATCTATCGATTAAGGGAACCTCTTCAGAAAGACTGTGTCTCGGTCATTCGTTTCTCAAACAATATGCAGTGCAAGAAATCCAATGGAGGAGATCAAGTCTTGTGGGGAAAAGTGTGCAAACCTCTGCAGAGTGTACAAACTAATCATGGTTAGCCGTGTCCCCGGTTATGGACATCTTGAGTATCTGGTACTTGAATATGTATGTTGATCTCATCACTTTATTTAATTAACTTGTTGGGTTAATGATTACTTTAATTGGGATTGAGATGGGGTTACCATTCTCAATGTTTTCAAAAAATTGGTAGTTAAATAAATTATATTCCTTTGTAGTAGGGAAAAATTGGCTTTACACAAAAACAATAACCATAGAGCCTCCACCAGCCATATATGCACGTAGATGTAGTTGTTATCTTGTTCATTGCTCTACAGTGTTATTCTGCCAGCATATTCCATGTGCTGACCTACACAGGCTGCAACGTATTATGTTGTAGAGTTTTCAGATGAAGAGTAAGGTGCGCTAGGTCGTTGTCATGCACTTAGCTATGCCGTTGGAGTTGATGGACTAATTTTGCCGTCGAAGCCTTCCGTTGTTATCTTCATTAGATGGCCTTCAGCCATATTATTGTAATAAGTACTCTCTTTGAGATATTCGATGTAATAAGTGTGTGAATGCACTCTGCTATAAATCCTTCAAGTACTGTGTGTGTCAGCATTACCAATCCAGGGATGACACTTATGCATAGAGATTCGACCGTTTGAGGTTGGATCGCTACATAAGATCATCAACATACCGCAGCAGTGGGGGAGGGGGCGAGTGTGTTTGAAGAATTTTCCAAACTCCAAGCCGCGGTATATACCCAGTCGATGGCGACGAGTGGAACGTCTCGGTGGCATCGAGATGCAAAACTGCTAGCAGTTGCCGCAACTCGGTGGGACTGAATCGTTCTAATCGATGGCACCGAGATGAAAACCTAGATAAACTTAATGGTTTCAGTGAGACCGAATGAGAATGGGTTGGTCTGACCAAAAATCACTAAGAGGTTTTGGAAGTTAAGCCCTTCACAGATCAGTGGCTCCGAGTGCTCCTCACTCGGAGGGTCCGAAAGTGACTTGTTCACACTTTGTGATGTAGCATGAATAGAGTTTGAGACGAGAAAAAGCATAGATAGCTAGAGGAAGTACTTAGGCATTCTTGTCCATCCATTTGGCAAAAGAAAAACCAAACAATCAAAACAACAAATGGATGTTCTCGAATGGAGAAAATTATGCAACCAACATGCTCACACAATAAGATAGCAAATAAAACACGTGGCAAAGCATGCACATACACTCTAGCATCTATCAAGCAATTGGTGATGACTGGTCATCTATATATGAGTATATTGACTGAGGAGTCCAATGAGAACATTTGATCGTAGGTCATACTCATCGTTTAAGCACAAGTGGGGTTACCACTTTTACATAAAACATTGTTGTGTCCACACCATTAGAGTTGCTTTAGCACAATTCTTAGAGTAAAGATCCCCCTAGATGTGATATCCCCCCTAAGAGGGATGAACTAACCTTGGGTTTTCTCGATGATGACCTCATGTAGATGTTGAAGATGTGGATGCTCAATGTTGATGTAGGTCATTTGGAGCAATCCATTAGAGTGTTTTGCACTTTCAATACCTACATGGGTTAGTCCCACAAGCAACATACAAGGATATCCATAGACATAGAGTGAAGCACACTTATGATGATGTCCATGAAGTCATTAGGTTACCATATCCCTTGTCTTACCAACAAGAGGGTTTGTGACTCCATGAACTAGTGCAAGATATGAAAGTATGTTGCACAAGTCCTTGCCAAAATGAATGTGAGTGGTATGTTGGCGGAGTCACCCTCAAGAACTCTCTAGTTCTTCTTCTTTGGGATCCACATCAACTTGATGGGAATCCTTGGAGTTGTAGTCCTACTTGATGAAGTAGAACATGATGTAGTCTTGGGAACCCACTTGACCATGGCCTCAGGAGCTTCTTAAAATGAATCAATCTCTTCTCGAGGCTTGTCCTTGCCTTTTATGGTGGAAAATCATCTTGATCTTGTGTCCCTTTGAAATAAGTGGAGTCATACTTCTCTTGTTGAGGAACAAACTTCATCTTGGGATATTGATCTTCTTCCCACTCAACTCCATACATTTGCATTGAACTTTCGTTCAAAACCAACACCTTGATTCTTCCGGTGCCTTCCTTGCTTGCATACAATTTCCTAAAATTGCATACTTCCGGCAAGGCTCTTATAAACACCTTTCTCTATAATTTCCTTCAATAAGCTATTTTCTTTCTCAAGTGTAACTTGGCTAAGAGAATCATTAGTGGAATCAAGAGAACTACTAGAAGCAACAATATTGGATTTAACATGATTATTGTTACTACTAGAGGAAGAATCTTTCTTGTTCTTATTGCTAGATTTTACTTGTGGCATATAAGTAGACAAGAGGAGACATTTGGCAAGATAATAAGAACTCTTCTTTCGAAGATCATATTGATAGCTTGTAGGGACTCATGCTCTTGATCTAAATTTAGCTTCTCGAAGAGTAGCTTCTCATGAGTTCTTTTGAGATCTCCATGATCCTCTAGAGTTGTTTCATGAGCTAACTTAAGATTGATTAGTTCTTTAATTAGACGCTCAATCTCCTTCTTATCATTGTCATCCGTTTCACCTTGGTTAGCATGATTAATATCAATTTCATCATAGTTTCCATCACTAGTGTTTTCAACAAGTAAATCATCATCACCTAGCAAATCATCTACATCAATATTGAAATCAACATACTCGAGGTGTGATACCTTAGGGCCTTTAGCCATGAAGCATCTTCCAATTCCTTCATTTGGTGAGTCAAATATGTCGTAGGAGTTGGATGACACAAGTGCAAGACCAGCAACACCTTCATCTTGAGTATATTCGGAGTCGGAGTGATAGCTTCTCTCGGATTAGTTGTCGGAGTCGAAACCGGATACCCATTCACCAACGTGATCTTGATGTCTTCGTCTTGTGTAGCTCTTTGATGATTTGTCCTTCCTTTCCGAATCCTTGCTTCTATGAGAGGGTCTTCGCTCATAAAGATCATCTCTACCCCTTCTCTCTCTTGGAGGTGATTCATCTCTTTTACTCCTCCTTTTTTATGAATCTTCTCTTTTCTTGCAGGGAGCCGTAGACTCATTTGAGTAGTGTCCATGTCTTCCACAATTGCAGCAATTACGGTCGCGACTAGAAGATCTTTTTTCATTGTAGGACCTTGACTTGGAGCTTCTCTCTTTTCTTCTATTCTTGTAGAATTTGTTGAAGTTCTTCACCATTAAGTTCAATTCCTCATTGGAGACTTGTTTCTCATTTGATGTTTAAGGGGCATCACATGAAGCTTTGTAAGCACCACTTGACTTGTTGTGGAGCTCTTCCTTATCCTTGAGTGACATCTCATGAGCAAAAATTCTACCAATGACTTCCGTAGGCTTGAGATCTTTGTAATTGGGCATCATTTGGATCAAGGTGCACACGGTATCATATTTTCCATCCAAGGCTCTTAGGATCTTCTTGATGATAAATTTGTCAGTCATCCCTTCGCTTCCTAAGCCGACAATCTCATTTGTGATGAGAGCAAGCCTAGAGTACATCTCAGTGACTCATTCACCATCCTTCATCTTAAACTTGTCAAGTTGACTTTGAAGCACATCCAATTTGGATTCCTTGACAGACTCGGTACCTTCGTGCATATCAACCAAAGTATCCCAAATTTCCTTTGCATTGTCAAGGCGACTGATTTTGTAGAATTCTTCTGGGCATAATGCGTTGAAGAGAATATCACAAGCTTGAGCATTGTATTGCAACATCTTCATTTCTTCCGTGGACGCTTCACGATCCAGTTCTTTTCCATCCTCGAAGGAATCACCTTGCAAGCCAATGCGCACAATAGCCCAAACAGCGGGGTTATGACCCAGAATATGCATTTTCATCTCATGCTTCCAACTAACAAAATTAGTACCATCAAAGTAAGGACCTCTATTGTGGTAATTTCCCTCACTAGACGCCATACTCTCCTAGGTTGTGAAACCAAGGCTATGATCACTAAATCTATGGAAATCAAGGCAAATGGAGACCAAAGCTCTGATACCACTTGTAGGATCGAAAGTAGGTCTAGAGGGGGTGATTAGACTACTTGACCAAATAAAAATCTAACATTTTCCCAATTTTAGTTTTCAGTGGATTTTAGTAATTTAGTACAAGTCAAGCAATCAACCTACACATGAAATTCTATGAGTGTAGCAGCGAAAAGTAAAACATTGCATATGAAGGTAAAGGGAAGGGTTTGGAGAGTGCAAACGCAATGATGACACGGAGATTTTTGGCGTGGTTCCGATAGGTGGTGCTATCGTACGTCCACATTGATGGAGACTTCAACCCACGAAGGGTAACGGTTGCGTGAGTCCACGGAGGGCTCCACCCATGAAGGGTCCATGAAGAAGCAACCTTGTCTATCCCACCATGGCCATCACCCACGAAGGACTTGCCTCACTCGGGTAGATCTTCACGAAGTAGGCGATCTCCTTGCCTTTACAAACTTCTTGGTTCAACTCCACAATTTTGTTGGAGGCTCCCAAGCGACACCTAACCAATCTAGAAGACACCACTCTCCAAAAGGTAATAGATGTTGTGTTGATAATGAACTCCTTGCTCTTGTGCTCCAAATGATAGTCTCCCCAACACTCAACTCTCTCTCACAGATTTGGATTTGGTGGAAAGATGATTTGAGTGGAAAGCAACTTGGGGAAGGCTAGAAATCAAGATTCTTGTGGTTGGATTGGAATATCTTGATCTCAACACATGAGTAGGTGGTTCTCTCTCAGAAAATGTAGGTTGGAAGTGTAGGCATGTTCTGATCGCTCTCTCACATATGGAGAAGGGGGTGGAGGGGTATATATAGCCTCCACACAAAATCCAAACATTACACACATTTGAACCAACTCGATGAAACTGAATAGAAGAACTCGGTGAGACCAATTCAATTCAAAATGTGAACGTTAGGAATCTCGGTGGGACCGATATGCTAGGGCTAGGGCAAAACCTCATCTTGGTGAAGCCAATTGCGTGAACTCGGTGAGACTGATTTCAGCAAAGAGCAAACAGAGAGTAGGTCAAGCAAACTCGGTGTGACCAATCACTCATTTTGGTGAGACTGAAATATTACAAAAGGGAAACAGAGAGTGCAGGGTGAGACCGAGATCCGTATCGGTGTGACCGAGGTGTTAGGGTTTCTAGTAGTTGATACGTCTCCAACATATCTATAGTTTTTGATTGTTCCATGATGTTATATTATTTGTTTTTGATGTTTTGTATGCATTAATATGCTATATTATATTATTTTTGGGACTAACCTATTAACCTAGAGCCTAGTGACAGTTCCTGTTTTTGAGTTTCGCAGAAAAGGAATACCAAACGGAGTCCAAACGGAATGAAACCTTCGCGATGATTTTTCTTGGACCAGAAGACAACCAGAAGACTTGGAGATGAACTCAGAGGAGCCACGATGCAGCCACAAGGACGAAGGGTGTGCCCCCACCCTTGTGGGCCCCCCGTGCACCTCCTGACCTAATTCTTTCGCCTATATATTCCCAAATATCCCCAAACCACCAGAGGCATCCACGAAAACACTTCTCCACCGCCGGAACCTTCTATACCCATGAGATCCCATCTAGGGACCTTTTCCGGCACCCTGCCGGAGGGTGATTCGATCACGGAGGCCTTCTACATCAACTCTATTGCCCTTCCGATGAAGCATGAGTAGTTTACCACAGACCCATGGGACCATATCTAGTAGCTAGATGGCTTCTTCTCTCTCTTTGATTCTCAATACCATATTCTCCTCGATGTTCCTGGAGATCTATTTGATGTAATACTTTTTTGCGGTGTGTTTGCCAAGATCTGATGAATTGTGGATTTATGATCAGCTTATCTATGAATATTATTTGAATCTTCTCTGAATTCTTTTATGCATGATTTGATATCTTTGTAATTCTCTTCGAACTATCAGTTTGGTTTGGCCAACTAGATTGTTTTTTCTTGCAATGGGAGAAGTGCTTAGCTTTGGGATCAATCCTAATGTGTCCTTTCCCAGTGACAGTAAGGTCAGCATGGCATGTATTGTATTGTTTCCATCGAGGATAAAAGGATGGGGTTTTCATCATATTGCTTGAGTTAATTCCTCTAAACTATGTCATCTTACTTAATGTGTTAACTTTGTTCTTCATGAACTTAATACTCTAGATGCAGCCAGGAGTCGGTCGATGTGTGGAGTAATAGTAGTAGATGTAGAATCATTTTAGTCTACTTGACACGGACGTGATGCCTATATTCATGATCATGGCCTTAGATATCGTCATAACTTTGCGCTTTTCTATGAATTGCTTGGTAGTAATTTGTCCACCCACTGTATTATTTGCTATCTTGAGAGAATCCTCTAGTGAAACCTATGGCCCCTGGGTCTATTTCCATCATATAAGTTTCTATTTTCCATCATACAAGTTTCTGATCTACTATTTTGCAATCTTTTACTTTCCGATCTATAAACAAAAAATATTTACTTTATCGTTTATCTATCTCTATCAGATCTCACTTTTGCAAGTAACCGTGAAGGGATTGACAACCCCTTTATAGCATTGGGTGCAAGTTGTTTCATTGTTTGTGCAGGTATTCAGTGGTTTGTGCGTTGTCTCCTACTGGATTGATACCTTGGTTCTCAAACCGAGGGAAATACTTATCTCTACTTTGCTGCATCACCCTTTCCTCTTCAAGGGAAAAACCAACACAAGCTCAAGAATTAGTAGGAAGAATTTTTGGTACCGTTGCCGGGGAGATCTACGCCAAGTCAAGACATACCAAGTACCCATCATAAACTCTCATCCATTGCATTACATTATTCGCCATTCGCCTCTCGTTTTCCTCTTCCCCACTTCTAAAGAGATTTTTGAAAAGATTTGCCATTTCTTCGCCCCTCTTCTGTCAGTCTTCTTTATTTGTTTTTGTGTGTAACATCCCAAATTTTCAATTTGGAATGTTATACATTAGGTCATCATGCATATCATGTTTTATTTTGCTTTTGGTTTTGATCCTAGAAAATCCTAAGCAACTTAAGGACCCACGGAGAGAGTTGGGGATTTCGTTATTTACATATTTGAGTTTTCTCAAATTATGTAAACAGGATCATTTGATTTTATTTATTTTATCATCAGTTATTTCTATTACAAAAATATGAGAGAGGGAATAAAATGACTTTCCCAAAATATAGAAATATTGAGGATTTAATAAAAAAATCAAATAAGTTTTATTTTGGAGTTTTTCGGTATTTTATTTGAATTTAGGAAAAATGTGCGTTTTTCAAAGTTGTAGTTTGGGCCCAGATAAATGTTCACTTTATCGGGCTTGATTTTAGAAACCCGGGAAAATTTATTTCGTGATTTTTGGAGTCCGTTTAGTATTTCTTTTTATTTTTCTTCCGAATGGAATTATTTAAAAAAATGCGGAACCGACTATGGGCTGTACTCGGCCAGGACTCTGCCCGAGGCCCGAGCCGAGCCAGCCCACCACCGCCGCCCTAAGCCTAGCCAGCCCACCCCCGCCGCCGCCCGCCGCCGCCGCCGTCGCCGCCGCCCGCCGCCGCCGCCGCCGGAGTTGCACGCCGCCCGAGGTTCGCCGCCGCCTCGACTTCCATGCCGTTTAAAAAAAATTCTGTTCGTCGTTTTTCTTTTTTTCATCGGATTTTCCCGCGGTTATTTTCTGATCGCGATTTCTGATCCGATTTTCGTTTTAGTATAACTTTTCGCTCGTTTATCGGAATCAGGCGATTCAAGCGCCTGGAGTTTCGTCTCAAAACCCTCTTTCCGAATAACCAACTTAAACAAGTTTTTGCTACTGTAAAATTTGCCTTAGAACCAGATTACTAGAACGAAGTTGTTTTCTTTCGCCGTTTGATTTCTTTTGCTTCGTTCGATTTGATTCTTTTTGCAAACCAGGGTTCTTAAGTTGAACTTTCTGGTTAGATCTTCTATTTGAGTTTTACCTGTGCATTAGATGAGTACTTATTGTATGCTTGTTTGTTTGTCTGCGATAGAATACCCGAGTGCGCCACCTGTTACTTTGAATCTCTAGGTTTCGCGGATCATCAGCAAGGCAAGTAACACTTTGATCATACCTTTTCTACAACCCAGTTTTATTGCATTAGATCAATCCTCACACATTGCATGATTAGGATCTAATTAAATTGTGGGATGGGAAGCAGATGAGGTAGTACCTATTACCTGTTCATTATCAAACCTTTGGGAGTTACTACTACGTCTGCTTATTATGCCATGCTATGCTAGTAGACGTGGATTGGGTGAGTGATATCCATGACAGATGTGAGATTGTTAATTAATGGTTTATCTAAGGTGGCAACTTAAACACACATCTGGGTGGATTGAGGCACCTGGGTATTCCAGGACTTGCCTGTTTTTCTTTTGGACCGCCACCCAGGCTCAAAGGGATCATGAGATTATTCATACTAGAAACTTCCGTGTGCAGCCACAAGCCATTATGGGCTCTGGCATAGTTGACTAAGTTGTGAGAACTCTTACAGTGGTAGACTAGCAGATGTAGGGGAAAGTAGGTGTAACGGTCTACCCGATCGTAAGGTGCTAGCGCTTCTGAAAGACAATGTCTCGGTCATCCATTTCTCAAACACCATGTAGTGCGAGAAAAACAACGGAGGCGATCGAGTCTTGTGGGGAAAAGTGCGCAAACCTCTGCAGAGTGTAATAAACTAATCATGATTACCCGTGTCCCCGGTTATGGACATCTTGAGTATATAGTACCTGGATTATCATGTGAATCTCAACATGTTACTCTAAAGTTAATTTTGTTGGGTTTTAAAGATGTTATTTAATTGGGATTGAGAATGCTGTCAACCATTCTCAATGTTTAACAACCACCATGATAGTAATTAAATTTATTCCTTTGAAGTAGGGAAAAATTGGCTTTACGCAAAAACTGTAACCATAGAGCTTTCCACCAGCCAAATATGCATATAGTATAGGTGTTGCATTCCATTACTCTCTATGTGTTACCTTGCCAGCATATTCCATGTGCTGACCCGTTTTTGGGCTGCAACGTTAATGTTGCAGACTTTTCAGACGATGATTGAGGAGTTTTAGGTCATGGTCCTATACTCAGTGATGTCGTTGGAGTTGATGGACTCACCTATCTTCCAAGCATTCCGCTATTATCGTTATTAGATGGCCTTAAGCCATATTTATTATACTAAGTTCTCTTTTGAGACACTCGATGTAATAAGTGTGTGATTGCTACTCTGCTATAAATCCTCCGAGTACTGTGTGGTGTCAGGATTACTGATCCAGGGATGACACCGGAGCACAGAGATCAGACTGTTTGAGGTCTGGTCGCTACAGAGATGGTATCAGAGCACACACTGACTGTAGGACACGACCACTAAGCTAAAGACCTAGATCACTACTCACTCTCTCCTCTTCTAACTTCTCATCTTTTCTACTCTGTAGGATGGCGGATGCAAGGAACAAGTTCACCCAACCGGATGAAGATACACCCTTTGGACGCCACTTGAAGGAAGTCACTAGATACCTGAACATAGGAATACCAAGCTTCACGAGAACCTACAACGCCACTTTACCTGAAGAAGAGCGCTGGATGATTCAAGTTCAAGTTCCAGGAAGGACGTTCATGCCAGTCACTGAGCCCATAGAGTTTTCTTTTGATGCACCAACTTGGAGTCTAGGAAAGAGTATGGCAGCTCACATCGCCATGGGACGCATTGGAGAAGTCTACCGCAAGGATCTCAAGGATACTATCTACCAGATTTGTGGGCGCCGAGATGAACACTGGGAGATGATCAGCACCAGGAAAAGATAGATCAATTGCCGCTTTTATTCAGGAGTTAAATCAGCACATTCGACGACAGGAGAATCAGATGTGCGCCGACATGATAGGTCTGAAGAAGGCTAAGACCAGAATCAAGGAACTGGAGGAAGAACTCAAGGCTACATGTGAAGATTATGAAGAAGAAATTGAAGTATTGGTGGAGAAGAATGACGATCTGATCAAGAAGATTGGAATATTTATGGGAGGCCCGACACCAGTAGATGAAGACGAGGAACCCAAGGAGATTAGCCCGGAAGACTACATCATCATTAACGGCACCGACTCGGAACAAGATAGTAGCAATGATGACTATGTTGATGAAGCAGGAGCAGATATCATGGAGTCTACAACCGTAGAATATTTTTAGTATACCACCTCATCAGTAGTAGTAGTCCACCATGTAAATTTAGTAGTCCGAGCACTTTTGCGATAGTTAGATCGATTGTATGCCCTTGTTTGATTGATTGAAGTGAATTGTTTGCTTTTGCCTCATGTGCATATGGGTAGTGTTTTCTCTTTAGACCCCCTCTATTCTTATATCTCATCTTTTCTAAAACCCTCAGATGCCTCCGAGACGTGACCCCGGATTTGCCTTTCCGCCGGAGCTCACCCAGTTGATCCAGCAGCAGAACACCCTGATGCAGCTGCTAGTTCAGGATCAGAATCAGGGGAACAACAACAACCCACCACCACCACCACCTGTTGACCACTTAGCCCGTTTTCTTAGGCTGAATCCGCCGGTGTTTTCCAGTAGCACCGAGCCGATAGTAGCAGATGATTGGCTCCGCAAGACAGCTAGGGAGTTGACCACAGCAGGATGCACAGATACGAAGAAGGTGAAGTTTGCCGCACATCAGTTAGAAGGACCCGCAGCATCTTGGTGGGAGAATTTCACAGCCACCTTCCTAGTCGACACTGTCACATGGGACCAGTTTCAGCAGGCTTTTCGTACTGCCCATGTTTCAGCAGGAGCAATGGCCATGAAGAAGCGTGAGTCTCGTAACTTGCACCAAGGAGGATGGACAGTTGGCCAGTATGTGGAGGAGTTTAGTAAGCTAGCACGTTATGCCCCAGATGACGTTGCTACGGATGCAGCTAAGCAGGAGAAATTCCTGGAAGGATTGAATGATGAGTTGAGTATGCAGTTGATGGTAGCCACCTTCAACAACTATCAGGAGTTGGTAGATCGTGCTCTTATGATTGAAGGGAAGCAGCAGCAGATTGAGAACCACAAGAGGAAGTATGGATAAGGAAAGTATAGTTCAGGAGCTCAGCAGAAGCCACGTTTTACCCCTAAACCGGGAGGACATTTTCAGCATTCCCATGGAGTAGGTAGCTCGCACAATCACAATGGCACCAAGAATGGTAATGGGAATGGAGGAAGCAATGGCCATAACCGCAGCACCCCATCAACCCCAGCCAAGAAGGACTTGAGCCACGTCACTTGCTATAAGTGTTCGAAGCCAGGAAATTACGCAAATGAATGTCCCGAAGGCCAAAACGGCAATGGAAGTTCTGGAAAGAAGCCGAACCCTTTTAACAGGGGACAGGTGAACCACGTTAATGTGGAGGAGGTTGAAGCCCAGCCCGATGCAGTAATAGGTAAGTTTTTGGTTAAGTCATTTACTGCACTCGTTCTTTTTTATACTAGTGCATCGCATTCATACATCTCAAGGGGATTTGTGGATAAGTATAACCTACCAACCCAAGCCCTTAGGTCACCCATGTTAGTAACCTCGCCAGGAGCAGAGTATGTGGCAAGTCTATGGTGTGATCGGTTACCATTAAGGATTGGTAACTATGTTTTTCCCTCAGACCTAATAGTATTGGAATCTCAAGGATTGGATGTGATATTAGGCATGGATTGGTTATCAAAGTATGAAGGGAATATTGAGTGCGCTAGTAAGTCAATTTTTCTTACCACACCAGAAGGGAGAAGGATCAAGTATGTATCCCGGCATGTGCCAAAGAGGACACAAGTCAATTCCTTATCAGGAGTTGTGCAGGAGGAAGTACCGGTGGTAAAGGATTTTCCTGATGTATTTCCCGAAGAGTTGCCAGGCATGCCACCGGATAGAGACATTGAGTTTTTGATTGAGCTTTTGCCAGGCACTGGGCCAATATCGAAGAGACCATATATGATGCCAGCAAAAGATTTGGTGGAAATTAAGAAGCAGATTAAGGAGTTACTGGATAAAGGTTACATTCGCCCAAGTTCTTCGCCTTGGGGATCACCAGTACTTCTAGTGGAGAAGAAGGATGGATCGTTAAGGATGATTACCGAGGATTGAACGAAGTAACAATCAAGAACAAGTACCCACTACCAATGATCAACGATCTGTTTGATCGATTGCAAGGAGCTAAAGTGTTTTCCAAGATCGATTTGAGATCAGGGTACCATCAGTTGAAGATTCGAGAGCAAGACATACCTAAGACAGCATTCACCACAAGATATGGACTATATGAGTATACCGTTATGTCATTTGGACTGACTAACACGCCTGCCTATTTTATGAACATGATGAACAAAGTGTTTATGGAGTTTTTGGATAAGTTCATCGTAGTGTTCATTGATGATATCCTGGTATATTCGAAGAATGAAGAGGAACATAAGGAGCATTTGCGTTTGGTACTTGGAAAGCTCAAAGAACATCAATTATATGCCAAGTTCAGCAAATGTGAGTTTTGGTTGAAGGAAGTAGGATTCCTCGGACACGTTATATCCGGAGAAGGTATAGCAGTGGATCCCGCTAAAGTTGAAACCGTGACCAAGTGGGAAGCCCCAACAACAGTTGGAGAGATCCGGAGTTTTCTTGGACTTGCAGGATACTACCGGAGGTTTATTGAAAAAATTTCAAAGATTTTGAAGCCTATGACGGAGTTTCTGAAGAAGGATACTAAGTTCAAATTGACTGAGGAGTGTGAGGCTAGTTTCCTGGAATTGAAGAACCGTTTGGTTACCTCACCAGTGTTGATTTTGCCAGATCAGACCAAGGATTATGAGGTGTATTGCGACGCTTCACGTCGAGGACTTAGAGCAGTGCTTATGCAGGAAGGGAGAGTTGTTTCATATGCCTCAAGACAACTAAAGCCCCATGAGTTAAATTATGCCACGCATGATTTGGAGTTAGCAGCCGTAGTGCATGCCTTGAAGACATGGAGACATTTCCTCATTGGAAACCATTGTGAGGTGTACACGGATCACAAGAGTTTGAAGTACATTTTCACACAGAAGGAGTTGAATCTCAGACAAAGGAGATGGTTGGAGCTCATCAAGGATTATGATATGAAATTGCATTATCATCCCGGGAAGGCTAATGTAGTAGCTGACGCATTGAGCCGTAAGAGTCATGTCAATACACTAATGACGGGAGAAATACCCAAGGAGTTAGCAGAAAATCTTCGTGAACTATGTGTGGAAATAGTTCCGAGAGGCTATGTAGCAGCGCTAGAAATTCAGTCAACCTTGATGGATAGAATCAAGGAAGCTCAGAAAACTGACAAAGAGATTGCCGCTATAAAGGAGAAACTGAGCAAAGGAAAAGCTAAAGGATTTCGGGAGGATGAGCACGACACCCTATGGTTTTAAGACCGTGTTTATGTACCCAATGATCCGGAGATTAGGAAGTTGATTCTGCAAGAGGCCCATGATTCACCGTATTCGATTCACCCAGGAAATACCAAGATGTATTTGGATTTGAAGGATATTTTCTGGTGGACCGGAATGAAGAAGGATATTGCGGAGTATGTAGCAGTTTGTGATGTATGTCAGAGAGTGAAGGCAGAGCATCAGAAGCCAGCAGGATTGTTGCAACCATTGCCGATACCCGAATGGAAGTGGGATAAGTTAGGCATGGATTTTATCACGGGATTGCCTAGGACTCGTTCAGGCTATGACTCGATTTGGGTTGTAGTCGATCGTTTGATGAAGGTAGCTCATTTCATTCCAGTGAAGACTACTTATACCAGTGCTAAGTTGGCAAAGATATACATGACCAGGATTGTATGTTTGCATGGAGTTCCGAGGAGCATTGTATCGGATAGAGGAACCCAGTTTACCTCAAAGTTCTGGAATCAGTTGCATGAGACTTTGGGTACTAGGCTGGAGTTTAGTACAGCTTTTCATCCGCGGACAGATGGACAGACCGAGAGAGTCAATCAGATTTTGGAGGATATGCTGAGAGCTTGTGCGCTAGATTATGGATCTAGTTGGGATGAGAATTTGCCATATGCAGAGTTCTCTTACAACAATAGCTATCAATCCAGTTTGGAGATGGCCCCTATCGAAGCCTTGTACGGAAGGAGGTGCAGGACCCCATTGTCCTGGGATGAAGTTGGAGATCGCCAGTTGTTTGGACCGGATCTGATAAAGGAGTCTGAACAGAAAGTGAAATTAATTCGCAACATGCTGAAGGTAGCTCAATCCAGGCAGAAGAGTTATGCAGATTCTAAACGCAAGGAGACAGTTTACGAAGTTGGAGACCGAGTCTATCTTCGAGTATCACCACTTCGAGGAGTTAAGCGCTTTGGAGTTAAGGGAAAGTTAGCACCACGTTTTGTAGGCCCATACCAAGTTTTGGAGCGTATGGGAGAAGTTGCCTATAAGTTGGAATTGCCCGAAGGATTGTCAGGAGTTCACGACGTGTTCCATGTATCCCAGTTGAAGAAGTGCCACGCAGAGATGGCCGACATACCGCTGAGAGATACGGTACCACTGGAAGCAATTCAGTTGGACAGTGATTTGACCTATGAGGAGAAACCAGTTAAGATTCTAGAGTATGCTAGTCGAGTCACCCGCAGCAAGGTTATCAAGTTTTGCAAGGTTCAGTGGAGCCACCACACGGAGGATGAAGCCACCTGGGAACGAGAGGAAGATTTGCTGAAGGACCACCCTCACCTATTTTCTAGCTAACCCGAATCTCGAGGGTGAGATTCATCTTAAGGGGGGTAGGTTTGTAACATCCCAAATTTTCAATTTGGAATGTTATACACTAGATCATCATTGCATATCATATTTATTGCATTTTGGTTGATCCTAGAAATTTTTCGCAACTCAAGGACCCTCGGAGAGAGTTGGGGATTTCGTTATTTTCATATTTGAGTCGTCTCAAATTTTGAAAATAGGATCATTTGATTTTATTTATTTTATCTTCAATTTTTCTATTACAAAAATATGAGAGAGGGAATAAAATGACTTTCCCAAAATAAAGAAATATTGAGGATTTAATAGAAAAATCAAATAAGATTTTATTTGGTTTTATTTGCTATTTTATTTGAATTTAGGAAAAATGCATGTTTTTTAAAATTGCATTTAAGCCCCAAATAAATGTTCATCCTGTGTGCCTTGATTTTAAAAGCCGGGGAAAATTTATTTCAGGATTTTTGGAGTCCGTTTAGTAGTACTTTTGTTTTTTTCCGAGCGTAAGTTTTTTTTAAAAAAACATCCGAACCGACCTACGGGCCGTGCTAGGCCCGGACTCCCGCGGACCAAGCCTTTATAAGCCGCCGGCCCACCCCGGGCCAAAACCCTAGCCGCCCCGCCTCGAACCCACACCCGACGCCACCGCCCGCACCCGACGCAGCCCGCCGCCGCCGCCGCCGTCGCCTGCCGGACCCCGCCGTCGCGCCCGCCGCCGCCGCCCGCGCCCGACGCAGCCCGCCACCGCCGACGCCGCCGCCGCCCCCCGGAACCCGCCGCCGCCGCCGCCGCCGCCTCGCCGGAGCCGCCGCCGCCTCGCCGGAGCCGCCGCCGCTGTCCCGCCGCCTGAGGTTTACCTCGATCCCGCCGCCGGTTTTCCCGGAAAAACCGTTCGGTTTTCTTCGGTTTTCTTGTTTTGTTTCGTTTTTTTTCTTTAGATCGGTTTTTTCCCGCTTTAGGCTAATTAGCGAGCGTTCGCTCGTTCGTTTGTTTTAACGAACGCGTTCTTCGTTTAGATTCAGTTAACGAACGTTCGTTTGTTAAACTGTTCGTCGTTTTTTCTTTTTCTCGGATTAAATCCGCGATTTTCTGATCACGATTTCTGATCCGATTTTCGTTTTGGTTTATCTTTTCGCTCGTTTATCGGAATCAGGCGATTCAAGCGCCTGGAGTTTCGTCTTGAAACCCTCTTTCCGTTTAACCAACTTAGACAAGTTTTTGCTTCTGTAAAAATTGCCTTAGATCCAGAATAGTAAACGAAGCCTGTTTCTTTTGCCATTTCTCTTTCATTGCTTCGTTCGATTCGATTCTTTTTGCCAACCGGAGTTCTTAAGTTCAACTTTCTGGTTAAATCTCTTATTTGAGTTTTACCTGTGCATTAGTTGAGTACTTATTGTGTGCTTGTTTGTTTGCGATAGAGTACCCGGAGTGCGCCGCCTGTTACTTTGAATCTCTAGGTTTCGCGGATCATCAGCAAGGCAAGTAACACTTTGATCATACCTTTTCTACAACCCAGTTTTATTGCATTAGATCAATCCTCACACATTGCATGATTAGGATCTAATTAAATTGTGGGATGGGAAGCAGATGAGGTAGTACCTATTACCTGTTCATTATCAAACCTTTGGGAGTTACTTCTACGTTTGCTTATTATGCCATGCTATGCTAGTAGACGTGGATTGGGTGAGTGATATCCATGACAGATGTGAGATTGTTAATTAATGGTTTATCTAAGGTGGCAACTTAAACACACATCTGGGTGGATTGAGGCACCTGGGTATTCCAGGACTTGCCTGTTTTTCTTTTGGACCGCCACCCAGGCTCAACGGGATCATGAGATTATTCATACTAGAAACTTCCGTGTGCAGCCACAAGCCATTATGGGATCTGGCATAGTTGACTAAGTTGTGAGAACTCTTACAGTGGTAGACTAGCAGATGTAGGGTATGTAGGTGGTACGGTCTACCCGATCGTAAGGTGCTAGCGCTTCTGAAAGACTATGTCTCGGTCATCCGTTTCTCAAACACCATGTAGTGCGAGAAAACCAACGGAGGCGATCGAGTCTTGTGGGGAAAAGTGCGCAAACCTCTGCAGAGTGTAATAAACTAATCATGATTAGCCGTGTCCCCAGTTATGGACATCTTGAGTATCTAGTACCTGGATATCATGTGAATCTCAACATGTTACTCTAAAGTTAATTTTGTTGGGTTTTAAAGATGTTATTTAATTGGGATTGAGAATGCTGTCAACCATTCTCAATGTTTAGCAACCACCATGATAGTAATTAAATTTATTCCTTTGAAGTAGGGAAAAATTGGCTTTACGCAAAAACTGTAACCATAGAGCTTTCCACCAGCCAAATATGCATATAGTATAGTTGTTGCATTCCATTACTCTCTATGTGTTACCTTGCCAGCATATTCCATGTGCTGACCCGTTTTCGGGCTGCAACGTTAATGTTGCAGACTTTTCAGACGACGATTGAGGAGTTTGAGTTCGTGGTCCTATACTCAGTGATGTCGTTGGAGTTGATGGACTCACCTATCTTCCAAGCCTTCCGCTGTTATCGTTATTAGATGGCCTTAAGCCATATTTATTGTACTAAGTTCTCTTTTGAGACACTTGATGTAATAAGTGTGTGATTGCTACTCTGCTATAAATCCTCCGAGTATTGTGTGGTGTCAGCATTACTGATCCAGGGATGACACCAGAGCACAGAGATCAGACTGTTTGAGGTCTGGTCGCTACATTGTGTGTTCGTGCGTTGGATCGTTAGACTTGCTTTCATGGCTAGTTCCCTGATTACTGTGAGCACTCCCGGTAATGAATTCCTCAATTTTAAACAAAGGGAGGAAGAAAATTTAAATGATGCTTGGTATAGAATTTGCAATGCTCAAAGTAGATCTACTCGAAAACAATCTACTGTTGTTCTTCTCCGTAATTTTTATGTGGGAATTTCTCCTTTGAATAGATACGTTCTAGATACCTTTACCAGGGAGATTTCTTAGGGAGCCATACTTTTGACTCTTACAATGCCATGATAGATTTGCTAGGCCTCCCACCTCTTTTGATCAATGGAACTATTTTAACCTTGGAACATGTGATGCAAAGACTTGATATTATTGAGAATAAAATTGCTACTGTAGAGTTGATTGAAAAATTGGATAAAAATATTCATAATCATATTACTCAATATGGATCTAAAGTAGGAGTTACTTTAAAGAATCTTAGGGAAAAGGAACCCATAGTTAATGAACAGATAGATCAAGATTCTACTAGAATTGGCAAACTAGAAGATATTATTACCAACTTTGGTTCCGCCTTTTCCTCCGTTAAAACTACTCAAAATCTTCCTCCTACTAAGATTGCCAAGTTTACTTATGTTCCTAAGAATAAGGGTGAATCTTCTAGTCAAGAAAATGAAGATCTCAAATCAATTAGTGTTCACCCCAATTTTTTTGATATTATTAAGGAACCAATTGCCATGAATGAATTTCTTGATTTTTGCCGAAGAGTTTGATCATTAATAAAACCAGAGAATCCCCTAAGGATTATAAGTGTGTAATTGAATAATTGCATATCAAAGATGACAATACCTAGATCTATTCGTGTTTTTATGCCTAGGTAGGGGCATTAAACAATAGGCTTGTTGGGAGGCAGCCCAATTTTATTTTATTTTATTTCTTTGCTTTTTGGGTTCTGTTTTGCAATAAATAATTCATCTAACCTCTGGTTAGATGTAGTTTTGTGTTTTAATTAGTGTTTGTGCCAAGTAAGACCTTTAGGATAGCTTATGGTGATAATTGATTTGATCTTGCTGAAAAACAGAAACTTTTGTGCTCATGAAAAACAATTTTCATTCTTAATAGATGAGTGATAAAATACTGATTCTTTTGGAAGAAGATTAATAAACAAATTTTTGAGGCTGTCCTAATGTTTTAAAAAAATTGGAGTTACAGAAGTATTCGAGAGTTAGAGATTGCTACACATTGTTCTGTTTTTGACAGATTTTGTTTTGTATTTGTTGTTTGCTTATTTTGATGATTCTATGGGTAGTATCGGGGGGTATGAACCATGGATAAGTTGGAATAAAGTAGATATTACAACAATATAAATAAATAATGAGTTCACAACAGTGCCAAAAGTGGTGATTTATTTTCTTATACTAACAGAGCTTATGAGATTTTCTGTTGAGTTTTGTGTTGTGAAGTTTTCAAGTTTTGGGTAAGGATTTGATGGACTATGGAATAAGGAGTGGAAAGAGCCTAATATTGGGGATGCCCGAGGCACCCCAAGGTACTATTCAAGGACAACCAAGAGCCTAAGCTTGGAGATGCCCCGGAAGGCATCCCCTCTTTCGTCTTCGTCTATCGGCAACTTTACTTGAGGCTATATTTTTATTCACCACATGATATGTGTTTGGCTTGGAGCATCTTGTATGATCTGAGTCTTTGATTTTTGGTTTTCCATAATCATCCTTGTTGTACACACCTTTTGGGAGAGACACGCATGAATCGTGATTTATTAGAATACTTTATGTGCTTCGCTTATATCTTTTGAGCTAGGCAATTTTTTTCTAGTGCTTCACTTATATCTTTTTAGAGCACGGCGGTGGTTTTATTATCGAAATTATTGAACTCTCATACTTCACTTATATTATTTTGAGAGTCTTTAAAGCAGCATGGTAATTTGATTTGGTTAGAAATTTAGTCCTAATATGATAGGCATCCAAAAGGGATATAATAAAAACTTTCATATAAACTGCATTGAATACTATGAGAAGTTTCATTCCTTATGATTGTTTTGAGATATAAAGATGGTGATATTAGAGTCATGCTAGTGAGTAATTTTTAATTTGAGAAATACTTGTGTTAAAGTTTGTGATTCCCGTAGCATGCACGTATGGTGAACCATTATGTGATGAAGTCGGAGCATGATTTATTTATTGATTGTCTTCCTTATGAGTGACAGTCGGGGACGAGCGATGGTATTTTCCTACCAATCTATCCCCCTAGGAGAATGTGCATAGTACTTTGTTTCGATAACTAATAGAATTTTGCAATAAGCATGTGAGTTCTTTATGACTAATGTTGAGTCCATGGATTATACGCACTCTCACCCTTCCACCATTGCTAGCCTCTCTAGTACCGCGCAACTTTCGCCGATACCATACACCCACCATATACCTTCCTCAAAACAACCACCATACCTACCTATTATGGCATTTCCATAGCCATTCCGAGATATATTGGCATGCAAATTTCCACCGTTCCATTTATTATGACACGTTCCATCATTGTCATATTGCTTTGCATGATCATGTAGTTGACATCGTATTCGTGGAAAAACCACCATTCATAATTCTTTCATACATGTCACTCTTGATTCATTGCACATCCCGGTACACCGCTGGAGGCATTCATATACAGTCATATTTTGTTCTAAGTATCAAGTTGTAATTCTTGAGTTGTAAGTAAATAAAAGTGTGATGATCTTCACTATTACAGCACTGTCCCATGTGAGGAAATAATGATGGAGACTATGATTCCCCCACAAGTCGGGATGAGACTCCGGACGAAAAAAAGAGGCCAAAAAAATGTGGGAATATTTCATTATAGAACTTGGCTTGTATATTCCAATGATGGGCTTCCTCAAATTGCCCTAGGTCTTCGTGAGTAAGCAAGTTGGATGCACACCCACTTAGTTTCTTTTTGAGCTTTCATAAACTTATAGCTCTAGTGCATCCGTGGCATGGCAATCCCTACTCACTCACATTGATATCTATTGACGGGCATCTCCATAGCCCGTTGATATGCCTAGTTGATGTGAGACTATCTCCTTCTTTTTGTCTTCTCCACAACCACCTTCTATTCCACCTATAGTGCTATGTCCATGGCTCACGCTCATGCATTTCGTGAAAGTTGAAAAAGTTTGAGAACATCAAAATTAGGAAACAATTGCTTTTCTTGTCATCGGGGTTGTGCATGATTTGAATATTTTGTGTGATGAAGATGGAGCATAGCCAGACTATATGATTTTGTAGGGATAAGCTTTCTTTGGCCATGTTATTTTGAGAAGACATAATTGCCTTGTCAGTATGCTTGAAGTATTATTGTTTTTATGTCAATATTAAACTTTTGTTTTGAATCTTACAGATCTGAACATTCATGCTACAACAAAGAGAAGTACATGGACAAATTTGTTAGGTAGCATTCCACATCAATTTTTTTGTTTTTATCATTTACCTACTCGAGGACGGGCATGAATTAAGCTTGGGGATGCTTGATACGTCTCCAACGTATCTATAATTATTGATTGTTCCATGCAATCATATTATCTGTTTTGGATGTTTTATATGCATTAATATGCTATTTTATACTATTTTTCGGTCTAACCTATTTACCTAGAGCCCAGTGCCAGTTCATGTTTTCCCCTATTTTTGAGTTTCACAGAAAAGGAATACCAAATGGAGTCCAAATGGAATGAAACCTTCGCGATGATTTTTCTTGGACCAGAAGACATCCAGGAGACATGGAGATGAAGTCGGAGGAGCCACGAGGCGGCCACAAGGACGGAGGGCACGCCCCCACCCTTGTGGGCCCCCCGTGCACCTCCTGACCTAATTCTTTCGCCTATATATTCCCAAATATCCCCAAACCACCAGAGGAAAACACGAAAACACTTTTCCACCGCCGCAACCTTTTGTACCCATGAGATCCCATCTAGGGACCTTTTCCGGCACCCTGCCGAAGGGGGGTTCGATCACGGAGGGCTTCTACATCAACTCTATTTCCCTTCCGATGAAGCGTGAGTAGTTTACCATAGACCTAGTGGACCATAGCTAGTATCTAGATGGATTCTTCTCTCTCTTTGATTCTTAATACCATGTTCTCCTCGATGTTCTTGGAGATCTATTCGATGTAATACTTTTTTGCGGTGTGTTTGCCGAGACCCGATGAATTGTGGATTTATGATCAGCTTATCTATGAATATTATTTGAATCTTCTCTGAATTCTTTAATGCATGATTTGATATCTTTGTAATTCCCTTCGAACTATCGGTTTGGTTTGGCCAACTATATTGGTTTTTCTTGCAATGGGAGAAGTGCTTAGCTTTGGGTTCAATCTTGTGGTGTCCTTTCCCAGTGGCAGTAGGGGCAGCAATGCACGTATTGTATTGTTGCCATCGAGGATAAAAATATGGGGTTTTCATCATATTGCCTGAGTTAATTCCTCTACATCATGTCATCTTACTTAATGCTTTAATCTGTTCTTCATGATCTTAATACTCTAGATGCAGGCAGGAGTCGGTCGATGTATGGAGTAATAGTAGTAGATGCAGAATTGTTTCGGTCTACCTGACACGGACGTGATGCCTATATTCATGATCGTTGCCTTAGATATCGTCATAACTTTGTGCTTTTCTATCAATCGCTCGGCAGTAATTTGTTCACCCACCGTATTATTTGCTATCTTGAGAGAAGCCTCTTGTGAAACCTATGGCCCCCGGGTCTATTTTCCATCATATAAGTTTCTATTTTCCATCATACAAGTTTCCGATCTATAATATTAGTATCCAATCTACTACTTTGCAATCCTTTACTTTCCGATCTACAAACCAAAAATACAAAAAATATTTACTTTATTGTTTATCTATCTCTATCAGGTCTCTCTTGTGCAAGTAACTGTGAAGGGATTGACAACACCTTTATCGCGTTGGGTGCAAGTTGTTTGATTGTTTGTGCAGCTATTCAGTTATTTGTGCGTTGTCTCCTACTAGATTGATACCTTGGTTCTCAAACTGAGGGAAATACTTATCTCTAGTTTGCTGCATCGCCCTTTCCTCTTCAAGGGAAAAACCATCGCAAGCTCAAGAAGTACCAGAAGTGGCTATGTTAAGTGAACTCGGTGGTGTCGGATAGAAGATTTCGGTGGGGCTGAGTTTGACTTTAGGTTTTGGACATATTTGGAAATGAGAAAGTGGCTGAGGGCTTTGGAGCAATATCACTAAGCATTTTGAGCAATGAGACCATTAAGCAACACCTCATCCCCTTTTAATAGTATTGGCTTTCCTATGGACTCAATGTGATCTTGGATCACTAAAATATAAATGAAGAGTCTTGAGATTTTGCCAATATGTGTCCTTAGCATTTTGAGGGGTCCACATCTCAAGTCCATGCCATGCCATTCATTGAACTTTCTAAAATATTAGACTTGAATGGATATTAGTTTAATGAGCTATATGTTGTTATGACACTGGTATGTGTCGGTGCTATACAAACGGTTTTTAACCCCTTTCCACGACGACATTTGGAACCGTCGCCTAGTGAGTGTGGGCGATAGGGGGGTCCTTCCCACATGACCCAGAAACCGTCGAGGATAGGGAGCCAAGATGCATATACAATACTCCTACTCGTTTGTGCTTCCATTGCCATCTCAATCGGTATTCTGTGGTGCTACGTTTATGATGCGTGGCCCATCACAAACGATTCACTATTATAGAATGTGTATGATAAGCAAACAATCACACACATTCGCTTTTCCCAAACCGTATGCGATAAGTAATTAAGAAGATTAGCTAATCGTCGTACGAGTGTTGGACAGGATTACGAAACATCAGACCGTTGTAACATCATCGTACACGACAACTATCGCACACGCAATAGCTTAGACACTTGAGTTTTCTCGAATATTTACTTGGGGTGCCTTGGGCATCCCCAAGCTTGAGATCTTGCTCTCCTCCTTCTCCTCATACCGAGAGCTCCTCGATCTTTGATCACTTCATCCACACAAAATTCAACAGAAAGCTCGGTAAGATCCGTTAGTATAATAAAGCAAATCACTACTCTAAGTACTGTTGCAAACCAATTCATATTTTGTTTTTGCATTGTAGCTACTGTAATATAACTTTTCCATGGCTTATACCACCGATAAAAATCGACAGTTTCATCAAAACAAGCAAACAATGCATCAAAAACAGAATATGTCTTAAACAGGATAGTCTGTAGCAATTTGAACATCTACCATACTTCTGGTACTCCAAAAATTCTGAAACATTAGAACAAAATAAAAAAATAGCAATACTGTGCAAAAAGTTTCAGAAACTTTTGAAGTTCCAGTAAAAAATGAAAATGCATGCACTATAGCTGAAGTTTCTGTTTTTGCACCGCACATACCAACAAGCAATCTACTCATCCTAAAGGCAAATCTTGGCACAATAATTTTGCAATACAAAGGATTTGTACAAGGGGATAATTATTTTTGTGAGAATCTTCATGAAAAATTCTACATACTTTCCATGAGCATGAAGACAAGTGTTCAAGGTCGACCCGCACTTCTCCAATGCATCACCTTTCAATCGCTTCTCTTTTTGAAAAAAATAGGTTCCCCTCTATATTTTTTGTTTTTAAAATTTATAAAAGCCACTGGTAAGCGTCGGTGTTACACAAATGGTTTTTAACCCCTTTCCGTGATAGCATTTGGAACTGTCGCCAAGTGAGTGTGGGCGATAGGGGGTCCTTCCCACACGACCCAGAAACCGTCGGGGATAGGGAGCCAAGATGCATATACAGTACTCCTACTCGTTTGTGCTCGCATTGCCATCACAGTCGGTATTCTGTGGTGCTACATTTATGATGTGCGACCCATCACAAACGATTCACTATTATAGAACGTGTATGATAAGCATACAATCACACACATTCGCTTGTCCCAAACCATATGCAATAACTAATTAAGAAGATTAACTAATCGTCGTACGAGTGTCGGATAGGATTAGGAAATGTCAGACCGTCGTAACATCATTGTACACGACAACTATCGCACACGCTATTCTGTGGTGCAACGTTTATGATGCATACTTCATTAGAAACAGTTCATGGTTGCGAATCATGTACAATAAGGCAACTATCACAAACATTTAGTTTGCCCGCACCGTTTGTGATATTGTCTGACGTCGCACACGCTTTGCAAATGGCAACTGCGTGCATTCTTGCACATGTTTCCTCTCTGTGAACCATGTCGGATTATGGTGTATATCGCAAACGTTTGTGTTTTACCAACCGTGGGTGTCGTAACGATCTGGAGAGCATAATTGCACTATAGTTTAATTGCTGCTATTTCAAATTGTACTGGATTTGAATTTGAATTTGAATGTATGCTATAGCTTTATTCATATCTAGCAGGTTCAAACAACCAATGCTTTATTCGATTCATAGGTACATATGTTCAAGAATTACATAAGAACCAAATAAAGAATGATGAACCATAGTTGTATACTTGTACTATTAAATACGGTAAAGAAAGAGGCGAAATACATTTTGATTGCTGAACAAGGTGAAGCGGAATGCCCATATTGTGCCCCCCTCCATGCAGAAGGCATGCACAACTCTAGTCCAACCCCTTGTGATGGTCGACCGCCCATCCTTCACGGTCTTCATGAAACATCTAGATAATCATCATGTTCTGGTAGAAATACTTTAACCTTTGCATGCCCACCAATCATGTAGTTTGAGAGGTAATCTTGAGTAAACTGCTTTGGGAACCACTACAAAGGAAAAAGATTCAGACATTGTCATCTAACACAACTCATTATGTGCAGTAAAAAGAAGGCTGCAGAGTTCTTACTTACCATCATGCAGTTCATTGTTGTCTTGGATAAAGTGCAAACAAATAGTTTAATTGTCATCTTTCGACCCATTTTACTAACAATCTTTATCAGCTTGCTCACTTGATGTTGGTTCATCGATATCTCATTGCCCCATACGTAGAAAGGGTCGAAGCGCGGATCTTTACCAATGACATATGTACCTAAAAGAACCAAGTTAATATTAGAAGCTAAACAGCGATTGCACAATGATGTAGTACAACACTCTTTTATAATATCTTATAACATCCAATATACTCACATATTAGGTGAATTAACATCTTATATTATGGGCTGGAAGGAGTTTATTGCATTCTTACAAATTATCGGCTGATTAACTGTTGTTGTATCCATGGGTTAGAGTTAGTTTGAGCTAGTTCGGGCTCAAATAGCCCTAAAGTATATCCAAACATGATGGCTAGTTTGAGCTAGTTGCATCTAACCCACCCAAAAAAACTATCCAGCCCAAGAGGTGCTAATTGGAGCTAGTTCTCCTAGTGCATTTATTGTCAATCTAATCCTGTCATCCAAACACCTCTTTGGATGGAGTTAGTTCAGGGTTAGTCATGAGCTAGAAACTAACTCTAACCTCTAGCAAAGTTGAGTATCCAAACAGGGTTGTGTTGTTGTTGTTGTTGCTGCTGCTCTTCTACATATATCTAGACATCATCAGAACATTAAGATTACACTCTTCCTTGTTGCTATGTAGCCTAGGATTGCATATTTAGACATTAAGTGCAGTGCATGTTGCTATGTAGCCTCAGATATATTACATATGGCCCTAGTTAGCCTAACGATAAATGGGTTATAGATATATTCAGTTAGAAGTACGGTTCACCAAGTCCCTTATCAGCCCCGGGCCTATATGGTACCAGCTACCGATATCCTGAACAGTGAGTATATATAAGCCATGGGATGAAACTAACCTCGATGGAAAATAGCAGTCGTTCCCAAAATTGTCCTGTGTAGGTACATCGAGAGGCATGTTAAGCACAACAGGCTAAACATCAACCAAAATTATCCATGGCAAACAAAATAATCTCCAAAAGATAGCTTCAGTGTGCATGTTTAAGCACGCTAGTAAAGCAAAACAAGTGGAAAGGTGTGTTAACTACAACAGGCCTAACATTTAACAACAAGCAAACATAGTCATTCAAACTGGTATTGTGCCGGTTTAAGTACACTGGTTATTGCTAAATAAAAATGGAAAGGCGTGTTAACTACAAGATGCAGCAACCAAATGTAGTCATTCATAGTGGTATTGTTGAAACTGGTATTGATGAAATTGAACTGCACAGTTCATACTTGCACATATAGAACATCACATTGTGAATAACTGGAATAAACAAGGCATACTACGAACAACCAAACATAGCATTTTAAACTGGACATATGCTAACTACAAACAATCAACAATTAAAAAACTTTAAAAGAGGCATATGCTAGCTATAACAGGCTTAACAACAAGCAAATAGATGCATTCCTATCGGTATGTTTAAAACTGGATTGATGAAATGTACTGCACAATAAGTAATTGCACATATAGAGCATCACATTGTGAACAACTGAAATAAACAAGGCATACTGCAAACAACCAAATATAGCAATTAAAACTGGACATGTTCTCACTACACTACAAAAGGGACTCGACAAAACAAATCATGGGTTCCCCCTGTGAAGAGGCACGGCAAAACAAATCATGGGTTTCCTCACTTGTCACAGATGGGCTCGTTCCTGTGGGAAGAGCACGGACCCTGGAGACGCTCCATGTTGTCGCAGATGGGCTCCTTCCCCTTGGAAGATCACGGCTGTAGGGTGCCCTCCGTGATGTCATAGACGGGCTCTTTCCACTTGGAAGAGCAGATGGGCCCTTTCCCCTTGGACCGCGATATACCTCTTTTGGGCCAGTCACTCCTCGAGCTCCACGGGAAGCGTAGCCGGGCTTAGACTGCGACGCTCTGGAGTGGGGGATGGGGACGGGGATGGGGATCTCTGGGAAAGGGGGCCTCGATATGGAGATCGGTGGGTAAGCTGCACGGGCAAACTGGCAGATGTTGATAATGGAGGCCTTGTGGCAGCGGCGGCGAGCTTGCTAGGGTTTCGAGCGAGGGAGGGTGTGTGTGTGTGTGTGTGCATGCGCGCGCGCCTAAGGAGGTTTTGGTGTGTGTGTGTGTGTGGAGGGTGGCGGGGGTGTGTTTGAGGAAATGACGCGGCTACTGAAAATTTTACTACGCGGGAGTCAAGCGCGGGAGTGAAATGCCGGGGTTATTGAAAATTTGGATGATGGTGCATCGCACACGGTCCAGAGATATCAATCGTGTGTTATGAAACAGAAAAACCCTCGAGGCGGGCAGATATTTTCGAGGGACGCAAGTGGGATTGGGAACAAGAAACATCACACACGGTCGAAACATAATAACCGTGTGTTATCAAACAGAAAAATCTGCAGGCGGGTAGATAGTTTTGAGAGGGGAAGCCTCGTGGAGCCCAATGTACTATGCGGATGTGCGTGACAGGGGCACCAGCGTGGCACATGGTTAGTGTGAGTGAACCATGCCTGTTGCGTCATCCGAATTGTCTAATGCTCATAAATTTGGAGAAAAATGACACGGGAGAGGGTAAGAACACGAACACATTTGCATGTGGACCAAATTTATGTATGAAAAGGGTGGTTTGATGTTCAAATACCAAATGCAACTTCAATGTGTCACCTATCTCGTAACGCGCACGGTATTGCTTGCCCCCCTCGTGTCAGCACGAAGGGAATCCTAAGCTATAAATGCATGCCCCCCAACCGAGGTTCACTTAGCAAAGTGCGAAGTAGAAGCCCCCCCCCCCATACACACACTTTGAGTCAGCGGGCCAGAGAGGCACCTCACCAAGATGGATCATAAAATGGACCAAGAATAATCCACCTTGGTCGTACAACCTCTCTCTTGTTGTTGGTCAAAGTGATGGTCGTCCATGCGACCCCGGAGATGGGCTAGCTCGCCAATAATCACGCAAGTAGCTAGTCCCCGAAGACAACCACTGCATGCATGTGGCCCAAACATATGTGTGGATAGGTGTGTTTTGAATACACAATGGAACAACTTTGATGTGGCATCGTGCTTCCGAACCAGAAATCCCCACACTGAGTGAGGGTTAGGTTGATGATGCATATGTATGTCACACCATAGTTCAAGCCGATGACGAGGATTCATGCATGCAAGCGTGCATAGTATGCGCTCAACCTTAATTAGGTCTGAACCTCACCATGACCTATACTACGATAACACGAACCAAAGGAAGAATCTGTCATGGTAACCTATCTTGTTATTGGTCAAGGTGATCATGGATGTCCACGCGGGCCCATGAATATATAGGCTTGTCGTCGATAACCACGTGAGGGAGTGTACCGTTCGAAGACAACCACTACATGCATATGTATGGAGGTGATGCATGCATGCATGTTTGAATACCATTTCACAACATTGATATGGCGCGTGCGTCAAAAATCGTACAGTCCCCACACAGAGCAGATCAGTTCATGACGTGTCGCTATACTAGCCACTTCGACTCGATGGGAGAGATTCATGTGATGAAGTGCTCAAACTGTATCATGTCATCCCAGAGCATGACCTATATATATACCGTCTTACAAACAAAAAAATAATCCCCTCCTAAGTCAAATTAACCTCTCTCGTTGTTAGGAAAAAAGTAGTGATCGACCAAGCGGGCCCACAGATGGAAAGCATCGATATCGCTGACAACCGCTTAAGTGGGTGCGAGAGGACAACCACCATCTCTTTGCATGTGGGCCAAACATATGTTGAATACCCAAAATGCACAACTTTTATGTGCCACATGCCTCAAAACTGTAAAGTCCCCACATAGAGCGAGGTTCATGAAGCGTACTACATATGATGGTCCCCTTCCCCCTCTTCGACACATATTATATGCTCCTACCGTAATACAACCCAAAAAGAATCCTCCTCGATGGTGAAATTAATTAACCTCTCCCGATGTAGATCAAAGTGATGTATGCATCGACGATGGCCTCGTGGGCCCACAGATGGAAGCGTCACACGTGAGTGTCCTAGCTAGAATAACCACTGCATGAATGCATGTGTCCCAAAGAGGTGTTGTGTGATGTTTGAATAGCCAATTTCACAACTTTGATGTGGCATGTGCCTCGAAAACCGAAAAGTCCCGACACTGAGTGAGGTGTACTTGTTCACGGACGTGTACATATAGTATATATGCTAGTCCCCTCCCACCTCTTCGACGCGTACTATATATATACTCTCACCATAACACAAACAAAAAAGATTCTACCTTGCTAGTCAAATTAACCTCACTGTCGGATGTTCGTCAAAGTGATGGACGATGACCTCGCGGGCCCACAGAAAGCATCACACGTGAGTATCGAGTGTTGTGTAGGACAACCATCAACTGCATGTGGCTAAAACATGTATGTACGAAAGGGTTGTGTAATGTTTCAGATAACGAATTCATGATTCTAATGTGGCACCTACCTGACAAAACGGCCAACCCACATGGTGGCTCACAACTCGTAGTGTACTGCGCGCCACCCACCACCCCCAGATGCACACACTCACACACACACCGCGAATCCACTGCAACTACGATGCATGTTAAATTATCCCGCGGTGAACATATGTTACCAAAAGGAGGGACGTTTTAATTTCGAAAAAACAGAGATCATTAAGACGTTTTAGTACATTGATTGATTTTCTAGGGGCATAAATTTGAGCTACATGCACACATGACAGTGCACCTAAATGGATTGCAAAAACACATGTCTCTCACTGGGTGCATGTTTACTCCCCGTGCAAGAAATTTTAAACATCGAGAATCTTGATTTTTAAATTCTAGTACATCCAAAACTTATTTGAAGTTCATGAAACTTATCGTGTTGTCATATGCACACAAATACAAAGTGGCATTGTCCTTTTTTCTCAAATTTGAAAAGTTTTGATGTAATCTTTATCTTCTTACAAACGGTAGATTATTAATAATTGTGAACCAATATCCCAAACGGATTATTTATTCGAACCATGAGTGTTAGACCAACAATGGATACGAGCCATGCTTCGGTTAAGAAATAAAGCGGCAGCATTAATCATCCAAATAGAAAAACAATATACGTGTCGCCACTGTAACACCCACGATGCGTCTATATCTCCCACGTGTCGAGGCACGACTTAGAGGCATAACCGCATGGTGGTTTAGTCGCAAGTGAGGTGATCTTCACACAATCCCATGTACTAAATAAGAAAGGGATAAAGAGTTGGCTTACAATCGCCACTTCACACAAATAACAGGTTAAATATACATCATCCAGCATACAATCAAGGTCCGACTATGGAACCAAAATAAAAGAAGACAACCCCAAATTCTAGATCCCGGGTCGTCCCAACTGGGCACCACTACTGATCATTCGGAAAGACACAAAACAACAACCAAGATCTTCATCAAGCTCCCACTCGAGCTCGGTTGCGTCACCTGCACTGGTATCATCGGGACCTGCAACTGTTTGCAAGTATCTGTGAGTCACGAGGACTCAGCAATCTCACACCCGCGAGATCAAGACTATTTAAGCTTATGGGTAGGATAAGCTAATGAGGTGGAGTTGCAGCAAGCACTAAGCAAATATGGTGGCTAACATACGCAAATAAGAGCAAGAAGAGAAGCAACGCAACGGTCGTGAAGCTAGAAGTGATCAAGAAGTGATCCTGAAACTACTTATGTTCAACCATAACACAAGAAACCGTGTTCACTTCCCGGACTCCACCGAAAAGAGACCATCACGGCTACACACGCGGTTGATGCATTTTAGTTAAGTCAAGTGTCAAGTTATCTACAACCAGATATTAACAATTTCCCATCTGCCACATAACCGTGGGCATGGCTCTCGAAAGTTTATACCCTGCAGGGGTGTCCCAACTTAGCCCATCACAAGCTCTCACGGCCAACGAAGGATATTCCTTCTCCCGAAAAGATCCGATCAGTCTCGGAATCCCGGTTACAAGACATTTTGACAATGGTAAAACAAGACCGGCAAAGCCGCCCGGTGTGCCGACAAATACCGATAGGAGTCGCATGTATCTCATTCTCAGGGCACACCGGATTGGCAAGATGTCGGGTTGGCATAGACCCTGGTTGCCCAGGGGGCGTCGGACATCGCCCAGTTTGGACCAACACTCAGAGGAGCACTGGCCCGGGGGGGTTAAAATAAAGATGACCCTCGGGCTCCGGAAACCCAAGGGAAAAAGGCTTAGGTTGTTAGGCAAATGTAAAACCAAGGTTGGGCCTTGCTGGAGGAGTTTTATTCAAAGCGAACTATCAAGGGGTTCCCATAACACCCAACCACGTAAGGAACGCAAAATCAAGGAACATAACACCGGTATGACGGAAACTAGGGCGGCAAGAGTGCAACAAAACACCAGGCATAAGGCCGAGCCTTCCACCCTTTACCAAGTATATAGATGCATTAATTAAATAAGATATATTTTGATATCCCAACATATCCATGTTCCAACATGGAACAAACTTCAAATTCACCTGCAACTAACAACGCTATAAGAGGGGCTGAGCAAAAGAAGTGACATAGCCAAACAACGGTTTGCTAGGATGGTGGTTAGAGGATGGACATGGCAATATGGGAGGCATGATATAACAAGTGGTAGGTAGCGCCACATAGCGATAGAGCGAACAACTAGCAAGCAAAGATAGAAGTGATTTTGAGGGTATGGTCATCTTGCCTGAGATCCCGCAAGGAAGAAGAACGAGTCCATGAAGAAGACAAATGGACGTAGTCGAATGAATCCTCACAAGCGCGACGTTACCGGAACTAACAAGAAGAAGCAACACCGGAAAGAAGCAAACAACATGGTAAACAACCATCACTTAAACATGGCATGATGCACAATCAAGTATGATGCATGTCAGGTTTAAAGAGTCATGGCATGGCAAAGTGCAACAAACAACACTACAAGTTAAGTGGAGCTCAATATGCAACGAGTTGCATATTGACGAAACACCACAACAATTATTTTGTTCTCTCCCATTTAAGTACTCAACAATATTAAATGTTGGTTAGCATGGCAAGGGGTGAAGCATAATAAAACTACTTATCTAGGCAAGTTTAAATGAGGCCGAAACAACAAGCAACAAGTCCGGAAAAATCCTCATATGCATATTATGAATTTGGTACTGTTCTTCCCTAAGCCATATTTTAGAGTTGTTAAACATGCAAGATGAGTGCACCATGTTAAACTAGGCATTATTCGACCCCATTTACATATAAAGTTTATTAGATTTGGAGCTACGTTTATTTATTTATTTATGAAATAAAGCATTTTAGCATGCCATTTAAGAAAATTAAAGCAAACATCATTTTAACATTTCAAACATGGATGAAAGTGGCATACTATGAAACTAGATGAAATTCTAGTCATTTTTCATATATAAAGTTTTTACATATGATGAACGATGATGAGTTTTAATATGCATGATGACTAGGGGGTTTTCTGCAAAACAGGCCCTCTCTGGATAATTCAAAAATTTGCCCTGGCTGGAAAAAAACATCACAGGCTGAAACTGGCAGGCCCGATAGGAACATGGGAACTAGAGGGGCTTCTCACCCATGGGCTCGGCCCAGTTGGAAGCAGAGGAGGCCGGCTGAGGCAGCGGATGGGCCGGCCTGCCTGTGGCCCACGCGGGCGTTGGATCTGGGCCGCGGGGATGCAGCCCACGCGGACGCAGTCAATGCGAGCGGGAAATGACGGAGGCCGGGTGCGGCCATGGCGACGGCGAGACCTCCGGCGCGGTGGCGTCGCGGGGAACCACCGGATCTGATGAGGAGGTGGCTGGGATGAGCAGCTCCGGTCGCCGGGGCAGCGGATCCGGCCGGGGCGGCGGCGGAGGTGAAAAGAGGCGGCGAGGGTCGGCACGACGGCGAATAGACGAGGTCGCCGACGGAGAGGCGCTAGGCGGCGAAGGCAGGCGCGCGCGAGGAAACTCCGGCGGGGAGGCGGCGGAGCGGGAGGACGCAGGCGGCGCTAGAGAGGCGTGGCGCTACTGGCGGCGGAGTCCCGATGCAGCGAGATCGAGGCGAGAGGCGCACGGGTGCAAGGCGAGCGCTCTTGCGCCGCGGGCGGCGGCGCGGTTCCCGCCCGGGCGGGCTCCAGATGAGCCCGGCGGGCCTGCGGCGCGATTGGAGGCTTGAGGGCGACGTGGCAAGCAGGGAGAGGTCGAGGGCGAGGCTGGCGGGGGCGCTGGCCTGCGGGGAGGCGACAAGTGGCGGCGTAGCAGCGGCTGGACGTGGATTTCGAGGTGGCAGCGCCTGATCCCGGGAAGGAGGGCTAGGGGGTTAGGGTTAGACTAGGAATGCCCAAAATGGACTAGGGGTTGTTTAAATAGGAAAAGGAGGGCTAGAGGAGGGGGTTTTCATCTGTTTTCGGACCGTTCGATCATCATCGGATGGCTCCAGACAGAGGGGGGAACTAGGTGGGTTGTGTAGGATGGTGTGGGCTAAGAGGAGAGAAAAGAGGGCAGCCCGGCAACCATTTCCGGAGACCGAAAACGTTCGACGTTTTGACCGACTATAATGCCGCTATAGTTAACTGTTGGGGCGTCAAATGGACTCCGAATGCGACGAAACTTGGCAGGCGACCTACTGACAACATAACAACACCGCATGCGAACTTTCAACCCATTCTAAGAACATTTTCTAGCCACTTATAAAATAATATTTCGGACGTACCGCAAGCGCGTGCAAGTGTGTCTGGGCTCAGAACGGGCAAGGGAAGGAATAGGGAGACCCGGACGGATGCAAGTTTTGAAAACATGATGATGTAATGCACATGATGACATGGCAAGATGCAACATGCAAGCGAATGACATGGCAATGACGGCGCATAACTGGAAGACACCTGGCGCAATGGTCTCGGGGCGTCACAACACTCCACCACTACAAGAGGATCTCGTCCCAAGATCTAGGATGGCACCGGAGGGGAACGGAAGAGGAAGAGAAGAGGTAAAACTAAGTTGCTTCCTTGACAAATGAGTGAGACCAAAGAACCTTGCTTTGTTGAGAAAATTGAAAGAAAGAATACAAAAACGATGAACAAAGTTGAAAACACTCTGTTAGAAAAGAGGAACAAGGAACATTACGGGAACCTTGTGGGTTGAAAGACATAAGAAAAGGGTTGCAATGGACAAGAAATACATGCAAGCACTCCGGTAGAAACGAGATGTACAAGGAACAATAAAGGTCAATTACGACAACACTCCGGTTAAAACAAGATAGAGAGGGAAAAAGAATGATATAATCTGGGCAGCACTCTGATTGTAAACGGCAGTATTTGAACATGATTTGACAAGATGAGAGGATACTAGATGAAATCAGCAACACACTGCCTCCGGAACTATTGAAAGAATGTCACAATGGGTAAGAAAGATTTCAGATAGTACTCCGGTTGAGAAGGGAGGCAAAACTTGACGGCATGGGAAGAACTTGAAAAGAGGGCACGACACTCCGGTTGGAAATGGATAAGAACACGGTCCTCACAACCCGAGATGATGAGTGAAGATAGCAACATCACAATGCCTCCAGAACAAAAGAATATAAGCTAGATCATTGTAATAAAAGAATGGAGATGAAAATGCCAACTTCTGCCACAAATGAGCTTGGAAGGCACCCTTACAAGAAGTTTATAACGGAGTTGTTGGAAAAACCAACAAAAAATGGATAAGCTTGTGGTGGGCTTTATGGAAAACATCTCAAAACTATGAGGTGAAATTCTTCCACTAACGGAAACAATAGATTGGATTGATATCAACAAGGAGACGAGAAACTTATTTCACCGGGAGGATTAATGAAGAACTTGGGTCATTTATGAGCACCATAGATAGCAACAATCCTTAGGGAAGGCTTTAGGTGAAATATAAACCAAGGTAATTCCAATAAAGAGATTGATGGGTTACAAAGGCTCTCATGAACGAATTGAAAATGATGCGTTTAAAATATGTCATTCCTGAAATTATGAATCATGAAACACAAAGAAATTGTCAAAAGTGACATAACGCCATCTCAAAAGATAAGGTAGAAAGAATTGCACTACAAAATGCAAGATGAAGAATACTTGAACTCCTCAAAATAAGATATGTGTTGAGAAACATGTTAAATTTTGTGTATAGCTTGGCGGATCATAACTCCGAGAGAAACCTTGAAGAGCAATTGAAGAATGGAATGAATCCTTGACGAACCACCATGTAGAACCTCCATGAAGAACTCCGGTAATAAAAGGAAGATAAAAAAGAAAGAGAAGTTCAAAATACAAGGTGAAGCCTTGCGATGATTTAGATGGAGCTTCGCGATGATATAACTGAGAAAACTTGGAACTCCGAAAAGAAAGATGAACAACTTAGCACCAACAAATTGATATCATGAATGAACTCCGGAAGAAAAGAATTGAATCATGCCAAAGAAAACAAGAATAAGATTTACTGTATGTTTATCCTTCATCAACTTGACTTGATGATAAGCAATGGATTTGGCATACTACTTATTCTCGTAAAAAGCATTAAGATAGATATAGCGTAAACTTGAGAAGGTATTGATGGAACCAACAGTGGGATTTGAAAGCAGCGAATGAATTGATACGATAACAACGGAAGAGGAATGTTGAACGAACCACCGTAAGAATTGAAAACGAATGAAGAAAAGATAGCAAAACACCGGGAAGAATTAGAAAATGAACGAAGATACTTGAGAGAATTTAGATACAAGAGAACGAAGATATCATGAACTGATTAGAGGATATTTGAGCGATGCACCGGTAAGATTTGGAGAACGAGAGCTGAAAGCTGAGAATGAGTAATATTTGAAAAGATGGCCTTCGGAGGAAAGAAATGGAAACAACTCATGAAATTCTCCGGATGAGTGAAAAGAATTCTCACAATCGAAAACAATTATGAGAGGATGGCATCAAGCTAGAATCACAAATCTTTGAGAGAATGGATAAGATTTGGAGGAAAACTCTTCTTTGGTCTTCAAACTCCGAGAATGACAATGAGAAACACCATCAAGAATTGTTTAGACACTCTGGGAGAATCAAAAGTGAAGAGGTTGAGCCTACGATGAAAAGAATTTGAAAGATCTTGGAGAAAGACATTTAACTGATGATGATTCATTCTTACGTCAAACTTTGAAATGAATTTGAGAATAGCTCCGGAAAAAATAGAAGAGTTAGGTAAGATCCTGGGAAAAGACCTGTGGGTTAGGGCCCACTCAAGAAAAGCACCATTGAAATGATTTAAAAGAGAGATTTCACCAGTTGAATTAAATGTCTTGAATGAGATAACATCCTCGAAATAGCTTGAACGAATGCAGAGTGGAAACACGAATCTTCGAGATATCTTCAGCACTCTGGAACAATTGAATAGCAAGCGGGGAATGATTATGAGGTGCACCGGCATGGGAAAAGCATTTGAAACGAGGAAAAGGATATGATCAACAAAGCTTGAATTGAATCCACCAGAGAATAAAAGAGAACGAAGAATGATGAACTTGAAGCTCCATTAGTATCTTCCTGAGAATTGCTGGATAAGAACATTGAAGGAAAAGAAAGAAGAGACTTCACATCAATAAGATGGATACTTGACTAAGAAGTCTGAGTCCTTGAAGAAAAAGAAATGGTGGGAGGGCGGGAAAACAAAGGCAACTTGGGGCAAATGGAATGGATACCGTTGAGAAAAAGCTTAGAATTGATCTTGCAAACGTTGGAATGATCAGATGCACTTGAAGAGAAGCATGCCGGTTGGAAAAGAGTTGACATGATAACCTCAGTGATAAAGAAGGATTAGTACTCCCATAGAAATATGAGAATACCCTTTAGAAAAGGTATGGAATCACACTTGACATTGAAGCAACTCGAATACCACAAACCAAAACAAAAAAAACAAAGGATTGGCTTAGAAAATAAGCCGGAACAAACATATGATAGACCCCATATCATATCATGTGTTTGTCAAAAAGATATCCTACGAGATACTTGAATTCCCACTTATAAACTCCCGAAACTTTCTGGTTATACAATCAGGTGTTGGGGATACAGGGGAAGCAATATATCTCACCCAAACTAACAATCCCTACATCCAGTTGTATCCATCCTTCAACATATAACCAAGAAACCTTCGGAAATCGTGTACCTCAACCTTCGAAAAGCATATGTTATACGAGTTATGGCAATACTCCCGAACTCCCGCCCAGTACTGGGTGGCGTCGAGGTTATCTCACCATCAACTGCATAAAAGAGATTTTCGATGTCGGTGAAACTCAGGTATTCCAGAACTGTAACGATAAAATTGTGACGACAACACCTCGGAGCTCAACTCCCCAGGACACTGCCACAACCCCTAAATGTCACGAGGCACCAAGAACAATGTTCTCGTCACAAGACTATCGAAACGATTCCAAGATACCCGTGTGATCCTAAAAAAATCGTGAAATTTGAGGAGAGGGAAATCAAAACTTCTACGTCAGGAGGCCTCACAAGAGCGATGAAGGGACTGAGGAGTAAAAAGAATCCTACTCTCCGATATATATAATCCTAAGACTCAAAACATTTTGTCCTAAACTCAACAACGTCAGCGATTCGATCAAGCAGGGACTCCTAAGTTGGGGATGGCTCTGATTACCAACTTGTAACACCCACGATGCGGCTATATCTCCCACATGTCGAGGCACGACTAAGAGGCATAACCGCATGGTGGTTTAGTCGCAAGTGGGGTGATCTTCACACAATCCCATGTACTGAATAAGAAAGGGATAAATAGTTGGCTTACAATCGCCACTTCACACAAATAACAGGTTAAACATACATCATCCAGCATACAATCAAGGTCCGACTACGGAACCAAAATAAAAGAAGACAACCCCAACTGCTAGATCCCCGATGTCCCAACTAGGCACCACTACTGATCATCCGAAAAGACAGAAAACAACGACCAAGATCTTCATCAAGCTCCCACTCGAGCTCGGTTGCGTCACCTGGTATCATCGGTACCTGCAACTGTTTGGAAGTATCTTTGAGTCCTAAGGACTCAGCAATCTCACACCCACGAGATCAAGACTATTTAAGCTTATGGGTTGTAGCGACCAGACCTCAAACAGTCCAATCTCTGTGCTCCGGTGTCATCCCTGGATCAGTAATGCTGACACCACACAGTACTTGAAGGATTTATGGCAGAGTAGCAATCACACACTTATTACATCGAGTGTCTCCAAAGATAACTTATTACAATAAAAATGGCTTAAGGCCATCTAATAACGATAACAGCGGAAGCCTTGGAAGATAAGTGAGTCCATCAACTCCAACGACATCACTGAGTATAGAACCACGACCTAAAACTCCTTAATCGTCGTCTGAAAAGTCTGCAACATTAACGTTGCAGCCCGAAAATGGGTCAGCACATGGAATATGCTGGCAATGTAACACATAGAGAATAATGGAATGAAACAGCTATACTATATGCATATTTGGCTGGTGGAAAGCTCTATGGTTACAGTTTTGCGTAAAGCCAATTTTTCCCTACTGCAAAGGAATAAATTTATTTAACTATTATGGTGGTTGTTAAACATTGAGAATGGTTGACAGCATTCTCAATCCCAATTAAACATCATCATTAAACAAACCCAACAAAATTAATCTTTAGAGTAACATGTTGAGATTCACATGATAATCCAGGTACTAGATACTCAAGATGTCCATAACCGGGGACACGGCTAACCATGATTAGTTTATACACTCTGTAGAGGTTTGCGCACTTTTCCCCACAAGACTCGATCGCCTCCGTTTGGTTTCTCGCACTACACAGTGTTTGAGAAATGGATGACCGAGACATAGTCTTTCAGAAGCGCTAGCACCTTACGATGGGTAGACCGTACCACCTACATCTCCTACATCTGCTAGTCTACCACTGTAAGAGTTCACACAACTTAGTCAACTATGCTAGAGCCCATAATAGCTTGTGGCTGCACACGGAAGTTTCTAGCATGAATAATCTCATGATCCCTTTGAGCCTGGGTGGTGGTCCAAAACAAAACATGCAATCCTGGAATACCCAGGTGCCTCAATCCACCCAGATGTGTGTTTAGGTTGCCACCTTAAGTAAACCATTAATTAACAAAGCTCACATCTGTCATGGATACACTCACCCAATCCACATCTACTAGCATAGCATAGCAATAATAAGCAAACGTAGAAGTAACTCCCAAAGGTTTGATAATTAGACAGGTAATAGGTACTACCTCAACTACTTCCCAAACCCACAATTTAATTAGATCCTAATCATGTAATGTGTGAGGATTGATCTAATGCAATAAAACTGGGTAGTAGGAGGTATGATCAAAGTGTTACTTGCCTTGCTGATGATCCGGGAAACCTAGCGATTCGAAGTAACAAGCGGCGCACTCCGGGTACTCTATCGCAAACAAACAAGCACACAATAAGTACTCAACTAATGCACAGGTAAAACTCAAATAAGAGATTTAACCAGAAAGTTGAACTTAAGAACTCCGGTTGGCAAAAAGAATCGAATCGAACGAAGCAATGAAAGAGAAATGGCAAAAGAAACAGGCTTCGTTTACTATTCTGGATCTAAGGCAATTTTTACAGAAGCAAAAACTTGTCTAAGTTGGTTAAACGGAAAGAGGGTTTCAAGACGAAACTCCAGGCGCTTGAATCGCCTGATTCCGATAAACGAGCGAAAAGATAAACCAAAACGAAAATCGGATCAGAAATCGTGATCAGAAAATCGCGGATTTAATCCGAGAAAAAGAAAAAACGACGAACAGTTTAACAAACGAACGTTCGTTAACTGAATCTAAACGAAGAACGCGTTCGTTAAAACAAACGAACGAGCGAACGCTCGCTAATTAGCCTAAAGCGGGAAAAAACCGATCTAAAGAAAAAAAACGAAACAAAACAAGAAAACCGAAGAAAACCGAACGGTTTTTCCGGGAAAACCGGCGGCGGGATCGAGGTAAACCTCAGGCGGCGGGACAGCGGCGGCGGCTCCGGCGAGGCGGCGGCGGCTCCGGCGAGGCGGCGGCGGCGGCGGCGGCGGGTTCCGGGGGGCGGCGGCGGCGTCGGCGGTGGCGGGCTGCGTCGGGCGCGGGCGGCGGCGGCGGGCGCGACGGCGGGGTCCGGCAGGCGACGGCGGCGGCGGCGGCGGGCTGCGTCGGGTGCGGGCGGTGGCGTCGGGTGTGGGTTCGAGGCGGGGCGGCTAGGGTTTTGGCCCGGGGTGGGCCGGCGGCTTATAAAGGCTTGGTCCGCGGGAGTCCGGGCCTAGCACGGCCCGTAGGTCGGTTCGGATGTTTTTTTAAAAAAAACTTACGCTCGGAAAAAAACAAAAGTACTACTAAACGGACTCCAAAAATCCTGAAATAAATTTTCCCCGGCTTTTAAAATCAAGGCACACAGGATGAACATTTATTTGGGGCTTAAATGCAATTTTAAAAAACATGCATTTTTCCTAAATTCAAATAAAATAGCAAATAAAACCAAATAAAATCTTATTTGATTTTTCTATTAAATCCTCAATATTTCTTTATTTTGGGAAAGTCATTTTATTCCCTCTCTCATATTTTTGTAATAGAAAAATTGAAGATAAAATAAATAAAATCAAATGATCCTATTTTCAAAATTTGAGACGACTCAAATATGAAAATAACGAAATCCCCAACTCTCTCCGAGGGTCCTTGAGTTGCGAAAAATTTCTAGGATCAACCAAAATGCAATAAATATGATATGCAATGATGATCTAGTGTATAACATTCCAAATTGAAAATTTGGGATGTTACAAACCTACCCCCCTTAAGATGAATCTCACCCTCGAGATTCGGGTTAGCTAGAAAATAGGTGAGGGTGGTCCTTCAGCAAATCTTCCTCTCGTTCCCAGGTGGCTTCATCCTCCGTGTGGTGGCTCCACTGAACCTTGCAAAACTTGATAACCTTGCTGCGGGTGACTCGACTAGCATACTCTAGAATCTTAACTGGTTTCTCCTCATAGGTCAAATCACTGTCCAACTGAATTGCTTCCAGTGGTACCGTATCTCTCAGCGGTATGTCGGCCATCTCTGCGTGGCACTTCTTCAACTGGGATACATGGAACACGTCGTGAACTCCTGACAATCCTTCGGGCAATTCCAACTTATAGGCAACTTCTCCCATACGCTCCAAAACTTGGTATGGGCCTACAAAACGTGGTGCTAACTTTCCCTTAACTCCAAAGCGCTTAACTCCTCGAAGTGGTGATACTCGAAGATAGACTCGGTCTCCAACTTCGTAAACTGTCTCCTTGCGTTTAGAATCTGCATAACTCTTCTGCCTGGATTGAGCTACCTTCAGCATGTTGCGAATTAATTTCACTTTCTGTTCAGACTCCTTTATCAGATCCGGTCCAAACAACTGGCGATCTCCAACTTCATCCCAGGACAATGGGGTCCTGCACCTCCTTCCGTACAAGGCTTCGATAGGGGCCATCTCCAAACTGGATTGATAGCTATTGTTGTAAGAGAACTCTGCATATGGCAAATTCTCATCCCAACTAGATCCATAATCTAGCACACAAGCTCTCAGCATATCCTCCAAAATCTAATTGACTCTCTCGGTCTGTCCATCTGTCCGCGGATGAAAAGCTGTACTAAACTCCAGCCTAGTACCCAAAGTCTCATGCAACTGATTCCAGAACTTTTAAGTAAACTGGGTTCCTCTATCTGATACAATGCTCCTTGGAACTCCATGCAGACATACGATCCTGGTCATGTATATCTTTGCCAACTTTGCACTGGTATAGGTAGTCTTCACTGGAATGAAATGAGCTACCTTCATCAAACGATCGACTACAACCCAAATCGAGTCATAGCCTGAACGAGTCCTAGGCAATCCCGTGATAAAATCCATGCCTAACTTATCCCACTTCCATTCGGGTATCGGCAATGGTTGTAGCAATCCTGCTGGCTTCTGATGCTCTGCCTTCACTCTCTGACATACATCACAAACTGCTACATACTCCGCAATATCCTTCTTCATTCCGGTCCACCAGAAAATATCCTTCAAATCCAAATACATCTTGGTATTTCATGGGTGAATCGAGTATGGTGAGTCATGGGCCTCTTGCAGAATTAGCTTCCTAATCTCCGGATCATTTGGTACATAGACACGGTCTTCAAACCATAAGGTATCGTGCTCATCATCACGAAATCCCTTAGCTTTTCCTTTGTTCATTTTCTCCTTAATGGAAGCAATTTCCTTGTCAGTCCTTTGAGCTTCTCTGATCTTACCCATTAAAGTAGACTGAATCTCCAATGCTACTACATAGCCTCTTGGAACTATTTCCAAACATAGCTCTCAAAGATTTTCAGCTAACTCCCCTGGTAAATCTCCCATCATTAGGGTGTTGACATGGCTCTTACGGCTTAATGCGTCAGCTACTATGTTAGCCTTTCCGGGGTGATAATGCAATTTCATATCATAATCCTTGATGAGCTCCAACCATCTCCTTTTTCTGAGGTTCAACTCCTTCTGTGTGAAAATATACTTCAAACTCTTGTGATCCGTGTACACCTCGCAATGGTTTCCAATCATAAAATGTCTCCAAGTATTCAATGCATGCACTATGGCTGCTAACTCCAAATCATGCATGGCATAATTCAACTCATGAGGCTTAAGCTGTCATGAGGCATATGAAACAACTCTACCTTCCTGCATAAGCACTGCTCCAAGTCCTCGTCGTGAAGCGTCGCAATACACCTCATAATCCTTGGTTTGGTCCGGTAAAATCAACACGGGTGAGGTAACCAAACGGTTCTTCAACTCCAGAAAACTAGCCTCACACTCCTCAGTCAATATGAACTTAGTATCCTTCTTCAAAAACTCAGTCATAGGCTTCAAAATCTTTGAGAAATTCTCAATAAACCTCCGGCAGTATCATGCAAGTCCAAGAAAACTCCGGATCTCTCCAACGGTGGTTGGGGCTTCCCACTTGGTCACGTTTCAACTTTAGCGGGATCCACTGCTATACCTTCTCCGGATATAACGTGTCCGAGAAATCCAACTTCCTTCAACCAAAACTCACATTTGCTAAACTTGGCATATAATTGATGTTCTCTGAGCTTTCCAAGAACCAAACGCAAATGCTCCTTATGCTCCTCTTCATTCTTTGAGTAAACCAGGATATCATCAATGAACACTACGACGAACTTATCCAAAAACTCCATAAACACCTTGTTCATCATGTTCATAAAATATGCAGGTGCGTTACTCAAACCAAATGACATAACGGTATACTCGTACAGCCCATACCTGGTGGTAAAAGCCGTCTTGGGTATATCCTGTTCCCGAATCTTCAACTGGTGGTATCCTGATCACAGATCGATCTTGGAAAATACCTTAGCTCCTTGCAATCGATCAAACAGATCATTGATCATCGGTAGGGGGTACTTGTTTTTGATGGTTACTTCATTCAATCCTCGATAATCGACAACCATCCTTAACGATCCATCCTTCTTCTCCACTAGAAGTACTGGCGATCCCCAAGGCGAAGAACTTGGGTGAATATATCCTTTATCCAGTAACTCCTTAATCTGCTTCTTAATTTCCACCAAATCCTTTGCAGGCATCATATATGGTATCTTCGATATTGGCCAGTGCCTGCAAAAGCTCAATCAAAAACTCAATATCTCTATCCGGTGGCATGCCTGGCAACTCTTCGGGAAATACATCAGGAAAATCCTTCACCACCGGTACTTCCTCTTGCACTACTCCGGTTAAACAATTTACTTGAGTCCTCTTTGGCACATGTCGGGATACATACTTGATTCTTCTCCCTTCTGGGGTGGTAAGTGAAATTGACTTACTGGCACATTTAATATTCCCTTCATACTTTGATAACCAATCCATGCCTAATATCACATCCAATCCTTGAGATTCCAATACTATTAGGTCTGAGGGAAAAACATAGTTACCAATCCTTAATGGTAACCGATCACACCATAGACTAGCCATATGTTCTGCTCCAGGCGAGGTTACTAACATGGGTGACCTAAGGGCTTGGGTTGGTAGTTTATACTTATCCACAAATCCCCTTGATATGTATGAATGCGATGCACCAGTATAAAAAAGAACGAGTGCAGTAAATGACTTAACCAAAAACTTACGATTACTGCATCCGGCTGCTCTTCAACCTCCTCCACGTTAACGTGGTTCACCTGTCCCCTGTTAAAAGGGTTCGGCTTCTTCCAGAACTTCCATTGCCATTTTGGCATTCAGGACATTCATTGGCATAATGTCCGGTCTTCTAGCACTTAAAGCAAGTGACTTGGCTCAGGTCCTTCTTGGCTGGGGTTGATGGGGTGCTGCGGTTATGGCCATTGCTTCCTCCATTCCCATTACCATTCTTGGGGCCATTGTGATTGTGCGAACTACCTACTCCATGGGTATGCTGAAAATGTCCTCCCGGCCTAGGGATAAATCGTGGCTTCTGCTGAGCTCCTGAACTACACTTTCCTTATCCATACTTCCTCTTGCGATTCTCAATCTGCTGCTGCTTCCCTTCAATCATAAGAGCACGATCTACCAACTCCTGATAGTTGTTGAAGGTGGCTACCATCAACTGCATGCTCAACTCATCATTCAGTCCTTCCAGAAACTTCTCCTGCTTAGCTGTATCCGTAGCAACGTCATCTGGGGCATAACGTGCTAGCTTATTAAAGTCCTCCACATACTGGCCAACTGTCCGTCCTCCTTGGCGCAAGTTGGGAAACTCTCGCTTCTTCATGGCCATAGCTCCTGCTGAAACATGGGCAGTACGAAAAGCCTGCTGAAACTGGTCCCATGTGATAGTATCGACAGGGAAAGTGGCTATGAAATTCTCCCACCATGATGTTGCGGGTCCTTCAAGCTGATGTGCGGCAAACTTCACCTTCTCCGCATCAGTGCATCCTGCTGTGGTCAACTCTCTAGCTGTCTTGCGGAGCCAATCATCTGCTACTATCGGCTCGGTGCTACTGGAAAACACCGGCGGATTCAGCCTAAGAAAACGGGCTAAGTGATCAACAGGTGGTGGTGGTGGGTTGTTGTTGTTGTTGTTCCCCTGGTTCTGATTCTGGACTAGTAACTGCATCAATGTGTTCTGCTGCTGGATCAACTGAGTGAGCTCCGGTGGGAAGGTAAATCCGGGGTCACGTCTCGGAGGCATCTGAGGGTTTAGAAAAGGATGAGATTTAAGAATAGAGGGGGCCTAAAGAGAAAACACTACCCATATGCACATGAGGCAAAAGCAAACAATTCACTTCATTCAATCAACCAAACAAGGGCATACAGTCGATCTAACTATCGCAAAAGTGCTCGGGCTACTATATTTACATGGTGGACTACTACTACTATTGGGGTGGTCTACTAGAAATATTCTTCGGTTGCAGACTCCATGATATTTGCTCCAGCTTCATCAACATAGTCATCATCGCTATCATCCGGATCCGAGTCGGTGTCGTCTCTGATGATGTAGTCTTCCGGGCGAATCTCCTTGGGTTCTTCGTCTTCTTCTACCGATGTAGGGCCTCCCATAAATATTCCAATCTTCTTGATCAGATCGTCATTCTTTTCCACTAATACTTCAATTTCTTCTTCAAAATCTTCACGTGTAGCCTTGAGTTCTTCCTCCAGTTCCTTGATTCTTGTCTTTGCCTTCTTCAGGTCTATCATGTCGGCACACATCTGGTTCTCCTGACGTCGAATGTGCTGGTTTAACTCTTGGATAAAAGCTGCAATTGATCTATCCTTTCTGGTGCTGATCATCTCGCAGTGCTCATCTCAGCGCCCACAAATCTGGTAGATAGTATCCTTGAGATCATTGCGGTAGACTTCTCCAATGCGTCCCATGGCGATGTGAGCTGCCATGCTCTTTCCTAGACTCCAGGTTGGTGCATCGAAAGAAAACTCTATGGGCTCAGTGACTGGCATGAACGTCCTTCCTGGAACTTGAACTTGAATCATCCAGCGCTCTTCTTCAGGTAAGGTGGCGTTGTATGTTCCGGTGAAGCTTGGTACTCCTATGTTCAGGTATCTAGTGACTTCCTTCAAGTGACATCCAAAGGGTGTATCTTCATCCGGTTGAGTGAACTTGTTCCTTGCATCCGCCATCCTAAAAGAGTAGAAAAGATGAGAGGTCAGAAGAGAAGAGAGTGAGTAGTGATCTAGGTCTTTAGCTTAGTGGCCGTGTCCTATAGTTAGCGTGTGCTCTGATACCATCTTGTAGTGACCAGACCTCAAACGGTCCAATCTTTGTGCTCCGGTGTCATCCCTGGATCAGTAATGCTGACACCACACAGTACTTGAAGGATTTATAGCAGAGTAGCAATCACACACTTATTACATCGAGTGTCTCCAAAGATAACTTATTACAATAAAAATGGCTTAAGGCCATCTAATAATGATAACAGCGGAAGGCTTGGAAGATAAGTGAGTCCATCAACTCCAACGGCATCACTGAGTATAGAACCACGACCTAAAACTCCTTAATCGTCGTCTAAAAAGTCTGCAACATTAACGTTGCAGCCCGAAAATGGGTCAGCACATGGAATATGCTGACAATGTAACACATAGAGAATAATGGAATGAAACAGCTATACTATATGCATATTTGGCTGGTGGAAAGCTCTATGGTTACAGTTTTGCGTAAAGCCAATTTTTCCCTACTGCAAATGAATAAATTTATTTAACTATTATGGTGGTTGTTAAACATTGAGAATGGTTGACAGCATTCTCAATCCCAATTAAACATCATCATTAAACAAACCCAACAAAATTAATCTTTAGAGTAAAATGTTGAGATTCACATGATAATCCAGGTACTAGATACTCAAGATGTCCATAACCGGGGACACGGCTAACCATGATTAGTTTATACACTCTGCAGAGGTTTGCGCACTTTTCCCCACAAGACTCGATCGCCTCCGTTTGGTTTCTCGCACTACACGGTGTTTGAGAAACGGATGACCGAGACATAGTCTTTCAGAAGCGCTAGCACCTTATGATGGGTAGACCGTACCACCTACATCCCCTACATCTGCTAGTCTACCACTGTAAGAGTTCGCACGACTTAGTCAACTATGCTAGAGCCCATAATAGCTTGTGGCTGCACACGGAAGTTTCTAGCATGAATAATCTCATGATCCCTTTGAGCCTGGGTGGCGGTCCAAAAGAAAACAGGCAATCCTGGAATACCCAGGTGCCTCAATCCACCCAGATGTGTGTTTAGGTTGCCACCTTAAGTAAACCATTAATTAACAAAGCTCACATCTGTCATGGATACACTCACCCAATCCACGTCTACTAGCATAGCATAGCAATAATAAGCAAACGTAGAAGTAACTCCCAAAGGTTTGATAATTAGACATGTAATAGGTACTACCTCAACTACTTCCCAAACCCACAATTTAATTAGATCCTAATCATGCAAGGTGTAAGTATTGATCTAATGCAATAAAACTGGGTAGTAGGAGGTATGATCAAAGTGTTACTTGCCTTGCTGATGATCCGGGAAACCTAGCGATTCGAAGTAACAAGCGGCGCACTCCGGGTACTCTATCGCAAACAAACAAGCACACAATAAGTACTCAACTAATTCACAGGTAAAACTCAAATAAGAGATTTAACCAGAAAGTTGAACTTAAGAAGTCCGGTTGGCAAAAAGAATCGAATCGAACGAAGCAACGAAAGACAAACGGCAAAAGAAACAGGCTTCGTTTACTATTCTGGATCTAAGGCAATTTTTACAGAAGCAAAAACTTGTTTAAGTTGGTTAAACGGAAAGAGGGTTTCGAGACGGAACTCCAGGCGCTTGAATCGCCTGATTCCGATAAACGGGCGAAAAGATAAACTAAAACGAAAATCGAATCAGAAATCGCGATTGGAAAATCGTGGATTTAATCCGAGAAAAAGAAAAACGATGAACAGTTTAACGAACAAACGTTCGTTAACTGAATCTAAACGAAGAACGCGTTTGTTAAAACGAACGAACGAGCGAACGCTCGCTAATTAGCCTAAACCCGGAAAAAAACCGATCTAAAGAAAAAAACGAAACAAAACAAAAAAACCGACGAAAACCGAACTATTTTTCTGGGAAAACCGGCGGCAGGACGGCGGCGGTGGCTCCGGCGAGGCGGCGGCGTCGGTGGCGACGGGGTCCGGCGGGGCGGTGGCGGCGGCGGCGACGGGCGCGGGCAGCGGCGTCGGGCGCGGTGGCGGCAGCGGGCGCGGGGTTCGAGGCGGGGCGGCTAGGGTTTCGGCCCGAGGTGGGCCGGAGGCTTATAAAGGCTGGGTCCGGGGGAGTCCGGGCCTAGCACGGCCCGTAGGTCGGTTCGGACGTTTTATTTTAAACTTACGCTCGGAAAAAAAACAAAAGGACTACTAAATGGACTCCGAAAATCCCGAGATAAATTTTCCCCGGCTTCTAAAATCAAGCCGCACAGGATGAACATTTATTTTGGGCTTAAATGCAATTTTGAAAAACGCGCATTTTTCCTAAATTCAAATAAAATAGCAAATAAAACCAAATAAAATCTTATTTGATTTTTCTATTAAATCCTCAATATTTCTTTATTTTGGGAAAGTCATTTTACTCCCTCTCTCATATTTTTGAAATAGAAATAATTGAAGATAAAATAAATAAAATCAAATGATCCTATTTTCAAAATTTGAGACAACTCAAATATGAAAATAACGAAATCCCCAACTCTCTCCGAGGGTCCTTGAGTTGCGAAAAATTTCTAGGATCAACCAAAATGCAATAAATATGATATGCAATGATGATCTAGTGTATAACATTTCAAATTGAAAATTTGGGATGTTACATGGGTAGGATAAGGTAATGAGGTGGAGCTGCAGCAAGCACTAAGAAAATATGGTGGCTAACATATGCAAATAAGAGCGAGAAGAGAAGCAACACAATGGTCGTGAAGCTAGTAGTGATCAAGAAGTGATCCTGAAACTACTTACGTTCAACCATAACACAAGAAACCATGTTCGCTTCCCGGACTCCGTCGAAAAGAGACCATCACGGCTACACACACGGTTGATGCATTTTAGTTAAGTCAAGTGTCAAGTTATCTACAACCGGATATTAACAATTTCCCATCTGCCACATAACCGTGGGCACGGCTCTCGAAAGTTTATACCCTGCAGGGGTGTCCCAACTTAGCCCATCATAAGCTCTCACGGCCAACCAAGGATATTCCTTCTCCCGGAAAGACCCAATCAGTCTCGGAATCCCGGTTACAAGACATTTCGACAATGGTAAAACAAGACCGGCAAAGCCGCCCGATGTGCCGACAAATCCCGATAGGAGTCGCACGTATCTCGTTCTCAGGGCACACCGGATTGGCAAGATGTCGGGTTGGCATAGACCCTGGTTGCCCAGGGGGCGCCGGACATCGCCCAGTTTGGACCAACACTCAGAGGAGCACTGGCCCAGGGGGGTTAAAATAAAGATGACCCTCGGGCTCCAGAAACCCAAGGGAAAAAGGCTTAGGTTGTTAGGCAAATGTAAAACCAAGGTTGGGCCTTGCTGGAGGAGTTTTATTCAAAGCGAACTTTTAAGGGGTTCCCATAACACCCAACCGTGTAAGGAACGCAAAATCAAGGAACATAACACCAGTATGACGGAAACTAGGGCGGCAAGAGTGGAACAAAACACTAGGCATAAGGCCGAGCCTTCCACCCTTTACCAAGTATATACATGCATTAATTAAATAAGATATATTGTGATCCCAACATATCCATGTTCCAACATGGAACAAACTTCAACTTCACCTGCAACTAACAATGCTATAAGAGGGGCTGAGCAAAAGCGGTAACATAGCCAAGCAACGGTTTGCTAGGAAGGTGGGTTAGAGGCTGGACATGGCAATATGGGAGGCATGATATAACAAGTGGTAGGTAGCGCGACATAGCGATAGAGCGAACAACTAGCAAGCAAAGATAGAAGTGATTTCGAGGGTATGGTCATCTTGCCTGAGATCCTGTAAGGAAGAAGAATGAGTCCATGAAGAAGACAAACGAACGTATTCGAATGAATCCTCACAAACACGACCTTACCGAAACTAACAAGAATAAGCAACACCGGAAAGAAGCAAACAACATGTTAAACAACCATCACATAAACATGGCATGATGCACAATCAAGTATGATGCATGTCCGGTTTAGAGAGGCATGGCATGGCAAAGTGCAACAAACAACACTACAAGTTAAGTGGAGCTCAATATGCAATGAGTTGCATATTGGTGAAACACCACAACAATTATTTAGTTCTCTCCTATTTAAGTACTCAACAATATTAAATGTTGGTTAGCATGGCAAGGGGTGAAGCATAATAAAACTACTTATCTAGGCAAGTTTAAATGAGGCCGGAACAACAAGCAACAAGTCCGGAAAAATCCTCATATGCATATTATGAGTTTGGTACTGTTCTTGCCTAAGCCATATTTTAGAGTTGTTAAACATGCAAGATGAGTGCACCATATTAAACTAGGAATTATTCTACCCCATTTACATATAAAGTTTATTAGATTTGGAGCTATGGTTATTTAGTTATGAAATAAAGCATTTTAGCATGGCATTTAAGCAAATTAAAGCAAATAGCATTTTTAACATTTCAAACATGGATGAAAGTGGCAAATTATGAAACTAGATGAAATTCTAGTCAATTTTCATATATAAAGTTTTTACATATGATGCACGAATGATGAGTTTTAGTATGCATGATGACTAGGGGGTTTTCTGCAAAACAGGCGCTCTCTCGATAATTCGTAAATTCGTCCTGGCAGGAAAAAAACATCACAGGCCGAAACTGGCAGGCCCGATAGGAATAGGGGAACTGGAGGGGCTTCTCACCCATGGGCTCGGCCCAATTGGGAGCAGAGGAGGCCGGCTGAGGCAGCGATTGGGTCGGCCTGCCTGTGGCCCACGCGGGCACTGGATCTGGGCCGCGGGGATGCAGCCCACGCGGACGCGGTCAACGCGAGTAGGCAACGACGGAGGACGGGCACGGCCATGGCGACGGCGAGACCTCCGGCGCGGTGGCGTCGCGGGGAGCCACCGGATCCGATAAGGAGGTGGCTGGGACGAGCAGCTCTGGTCGTCGGGGCACCGGATCTGGCCCGGGCGGCGTGCTCTAGTGCCAAGCGGGCGGCGGCGGAGGTGAAACGAGGCGGCGAGGGTTGGCGCAACGGCGAGCAGACGAGGCCGCCGGCGGAGAGGCGCTAGGCGGCGGAGGCAGGCGCACGCGGGGAAACTCCGGCGGGGAGGCGGCGAAGCGGGAGGACGCGGGCGACGCTAGAGAGGTGGGGACCTGCTGGCAGCGGAGTCCCGATCCAACGAGATCGAGGCAGGAGGCGCACGGGTGCGGGGCGAGCACTCCTGCGCTGCGGGCGGCGGCGCGGTTCCGGGCCCGAGCGGTCTTCAGATCGGCCCAGCGGGCCTGCGGTGCGGGTGGAGGCTTGGGGACGATGTGGCAGGCAGGGAGAGGTGGAGGGCGAGGCTGGCGGCGGCGCTGGCCTGCGGGAGGCGACAAGTGGCGGCAGAGCAGCGGCTAGACGCAAATTTCGAGGTGGCGGTGCCGGATCCGAGGAAGGAGGGCTAGGGTGTTAGGGTTAGACTAGGAATGCCCAAAATGGACTAGGGGGTGTTTAAATAGGAAAAGGAGGGCTAGAGGAGGGGGGTTTCATCTGTTTTCGGACCGTTCGATCATAATCGGACGGCTCCGGATAGAGGGGGGAACTAGGTGGGCTGTGTAGGAGGGTGTGGGCTGAGAGGAAAGAAAACAGGCCAGCCCGGCAACCGTTTCCGGAGACCGAAAATGTCCGACGTTTTGACCGACTATAATGCCGCTATAGTTAACCGTTGGGGCATCAAACGGACTCCGAATGTGACGAAACTTGGCAGGCGAGCTACTGACAACATAACAACACCGCATGCCAACTTTCAACCCATTCCGAGAACATTTTCTGGCCACTTATAAAATAATATTTCGGACGTACCGCGGGTGCGTGCAAGTGTGTCTGCGCTCATAACTGACAACGGAAGGAACCGGGAGACCTGGACGGATGCAAGTTTTGAAAACATGATGATGTGATGCACATGATGACATGGCAAGATGCAACATGCAAGCGAATGACATGGCAACGACGGCACATAACTGGAAGACACCTAGCGCAACGGTCTCGGGGCGTCACAGCCACGCGACCCGTGTGCCTTGCGAGTAGGCGTGAGTTGACGGGACGCACGAGAGCAGTCCGCCGCATAGGCAGACTAGGAGGCATGCGTGCAGGTGTGTCAATTGACGGAGGCGTGCTTGCTAAGCAGTGTCATCGGGAGGTGTGCGAGTAGCTGTGTGAAATGACGATAGGCATGCCAGCAGTCCAGCGCGCAGGCTTAATGGGAGGCGAGCCAACAGTTTGACCGCCGCCAGCCTCCCTCCCACTACTCCATATTAATGGTGCGCCTGAGCGGCCGCACCCCCCATCCTCGCCACCCACACAATCCTCTCTCTCCGCGTGCATCCTCAACGCCGCTCTCAGTCCTCAAAGCTGTCAGTGTATGAGGATGCCGCCGAAGCGCCCCATCGAAGGGAGTGGTGACGCTGGGGTTGCTGAAGCACTGAAGCACGGCATGGAGATGGAGACAGAGGTTGCCATCCCCGCCGATGAGGTATCGCTGCACCCTGACCTTGTCGACGGCGTCGAGCTTCCACAGCCGGGGGCGGAGTTCCACACCGACTCTAGTGAAGACTCAGGCGACGATACCGGCGACGACTCCGACGACCACTCTGGCGACGGACAAGTGGTTAGTCATCTATACCCATTTATGTGTCAAATAGATCCTAGGATTTCTATGGTTACTCCCGCCTCCCCCTTTTTGGAATAGAAATCATATGGTTATGTTCTCCCAATCCATGAAATCTGAGCAAGTTTCGTTAGATCCGTGTAGTGTATTGATTGTTTGAATGGTACAAGTGATAAGTGATTAGTTGTTTCATCTGTGCAAATGATTTTTGCTAGTAATCCGACCAGGGTTAGTGTCCGTGCTAATAATTCCTAGCTAGGACTTGACAATTGATTTTGAATGACCTACATATATGTTTGTGCCATTATTTTCTTCAAGATGGGTCTGTACATAGACAACTGTGCTTAAAAATCAAACCATAATCTTTGGATATGTATAAAAAATAGCCATAAATACCTAATCCTACTTCACGACATGTACATTGAATTTGATGCCAAATTTTGGCAACTGCCAAATGTTCGCTAGAGATTAGTTTGTAAACATTAATTTGACGCCACCTTTTTTTACTATTTATATAGGTGTTGTCTGACGATGTGGACAGCGGGGATGAAGATGGCCAGAGGAGGTACAAGAAGCAAATCCCGAGGGAGCTTTATGCAGAAATGCATAATAGGCATATTAGGACCTCGAACAGCGGCTATCACTGCCCATTTTGTAACCACAAGCTTCATGACGCGTATCAAAGTGTTCTGGCGCATGCAAGAGGACGGGTCGTTGGCTCCTTCAAGCAGAAGTATTCTCGCAGGGTGGCGCATTGCGTGTACGCCGAGTACCTGGAGAAGCTTCAGGATCGTGCCGGCAGATGAGATGAGATGTGGGATCGAACTATGTACGCTTGAGTATGCTTAATGACGGTTGAACTATGCTTGTGTACGCTTATTATCTATGTCTGGGTATGTTTAATCTATGTTTACTTATGTCTAACTACGGGATATGGATGCAATCAGTTTGGTTGATGGAATCTACCTCCGTCCTGGTTTATTGGTCCCCTTTGTAATTTGTGTTAAATTTTGACCAAAGATTTAACTGACAAAATGTTAGTTCAGGTCAGCAAAAATTATATCATTGGATGCGTATTTGAACATGGTGTTTAGTGATATATTTTTTGGTGACATGCATATAAATTTCTTAGTTAAATATTTGGTCAAAATTTGGTACAAATTACAAAGGGGGCCAATAAACCAGGACGGAGGTAGTACGTCAATCACACACGGTTCCCAAAATTGGAACCATGTGCAGTGACTTTCATTTTTCCTGTTGCGCCAATCACACACGATTGGCTCTAGCAAACCGTTGCCTCCGAAATTCTTTGTGGGACAAAAAACCCTCACCACCCAATTCAAAAAAGAAAAAAGAAAACCCTGACCATCCCCACGTCACAAAAACCCTCACCCTGCCCGCCACCACCTCCGATCCCCATTCACACCTGCACAAGCTCCTCCGCGTCTATGCATGGCACTGCCTATCGTGGCGGCAACCACTAAGATGAACGCCTGGTTGCCGTCGCCTATCACCACTTGCGCTTCCACTTGCCACCGCCTATCGCCATCGACTTTCTCGACGCTGGTTGCGGTCGACCCAGCTCCGCTCGGTTGGGAAATCCACCGTACTAAGGGTTCTTTCCCATGGACAACAAGGTAACTAATTTAATGATATATTACCTCATCTCTTATCCCAGTTCATCTGCCTCCTTTAATCACCCGGTCGAAATCACCGTGAATTCATTTTTATTCGAGCTGATTTGAGGGTTTTCTTTCATTCATAGAGTGTACAGTGCGCGAACACATCAGGACTTTGCGGCCTCCGCCAGACATTCATGGAGTTCCATTTCACCATACCATATGACTTGAGGATACGTGCGGTATGTTCAATCTCACCCTAAATCGGTTGGCATGGCCTACTTTCCTGAACATATACTAAATATTGCTACATTTGGATAAAAGGTGCCACATGCACCATATACGTCAAAGGGGATTTTTCCCTCTTCTTCCTATATTAGACAAATTAATGATGTATTGTTCTTTCGATTACTCTCATATTTCCATGACACCATGTTTACCCTATCTGTTGAATTATAGATTTTTGTCGTTCGATTTCAACTGTTGTATAGTTCTTTCAATTTGGGCCCATATTTGCATGTTACCATATTTTCTTTAACAATCCTACCATTTTCTAAAGCGCGTCCCTTGCTATGCAACAAAATTTGTAGTGCACAATCTTTCCCTTTACATAAATCAAGACTGCAGGGATGTCATACTGAACACAAACCATGGATTTACAATCGTTGCTACTGTAAGACTTGATGAACATGGTGACTCCTATTTTGACACTGGCCTTTGGAAAAAAATTTCTAAGTTCTATGTACTGAAAGTCGGCACTAAAATGGCACTACACATAAAAGAGCCTGGTAATGAGATATATATTAACTTCCCCGACGATATCATCCATCCAGACTTTGTTCGAAGTAAGTTTTCTTTTCAAGTATCTGCATGTTGACTTACCCAGAAATATCAAATGAATTGTGTAGTATTTAAGCAACCAATTGTTATTCATTTTCTTACTATATTCCTACCTAATAACTTCTAGTTACCAATACACTTTTCTATTACCCTATTTAACTAAATATTCCCTATACTCCCACTTCTATCAGAAAGCACCGGTGACAAGGAGACTCCGGAGGTGGAGAACAGGGCGCCAACAAGCGGAGGCAGGGCGAGCAATGATACGTCTCCGTCGTATCTACTTTTCCAAACACTTTTGCCCTTGTTTTGGACTCTAACTTGTATGATTTGAATGGAACTAACCCGGACTGACGAAGTTTTCGGCAGAATTGCCATGATGTTGTTTTATGTGCAGAAAACAAAAGTTCCCGAAATGACCTGAAACTCCACGTAATAAAAAATCCTTGCCAAAGATGAAGACCAGGGGGGCCACACCCTTCTCACGAGGGTGGGCCCCCCCCAGGGCACGCCCCCTACCTCGTGGGCCCCCTGGAGACCCCCCGAGTCCAACTCCAACTCTATATAACTGCTTTTGGGGAGAAAGAAATAGGAGAGAAGAAATCATCACGTTTTATGATACGGAGCCGCCGCCAAGCCCTAAAACCTCTTGGGAGGGCTGATCTGGAGTCCGTTCGGGGCTTCGGAGAGGGGGATTCGTCGCCGTCGTCGTCATCAACCATCATCCATTACCAATTTCATGATGCTCACCGCCGTGCGTGAGTAATTCCATCGTAGGCTTGTTGGACGGTGATGGGTTGTATGAGATTCACCATGTAATCGAGTTAGTTTTGTTAGGGTTTGATCCCTAGTATCCACTACGTTCTAAGATTGATGTTGCTATGACTTTGCTATGCTTAATGATTGTCACTAGGGCCCGAGTGCCATGATTTCAGATCTGAACCTATTATGTTTTCATCAATATATGAGAGTTCTTGATCCTATCTTGCATGTCTATAGTCACCTATTATGTGTTATGATCCGTTAACCCCGAAGTGACAATAATCGGGATACTTACCGGTGATCACCGTAGTTTGAGGAGTTCATGTATTCACTATGTGTTAATGCTTTGTTCCGGTACTCTATTAAAAGGAGGCCTTAATATCCCTTAGTTTCCATAAGGACCCCGCTGCCACGGGAGGGTAGGACAAAAGATGTCATGCAAGTTCTTTTCCGTAAGCACGTATGACTATATTCGGAATACATGCCTACATTGCATTGACGAATTGGAGCTAATTCTATGTCACCCTATGTTATGACTGTTACATGATGAACCACATCTGGCATAATTATCCAACATTGATCCAATGCCTACGAGCTTTCCATATACTGGTTTACACTTATTTACTTTCCCGTTGCTATTGTTACAATCACTACAAAATACCAAAAACATTACTTTGCTTTCATTACTCTTTTGTTACCGTTACCATCACTATCATATTACTTTGCTACTAAACACTTTGCTGCAAATACTAAGTTTCCAGGTGTGGTTGAATTGACAACTCAGCTGCTAATACTTGAGAATATTCTTTGGCTCCCCTTGTGTCGAATCAATAAATTTGGGTTGAATACTCTACCCTCGAAAGGTGTTGCAATCCCCTATACTTGTGGGTTATCAAGACTAATTTCTGGCGCCATTACCGGGGAGCATAGCTCTATTCTTTGAGTCACTTGGGATTTATATCTGCTGGACACTATGAAGAACTTGAGAGATCCAAAAACCAAGAGCTATCCCTCAACTACGAGGGGAGGTAAGGAGCTGCCATCTAGCTCTGCACTTGATTCACCTTCTGTTATGAGTAAGCTTGCGACACCTAAACCTACTTCTGCTATTAGTTCTGATATGTCACATGTTATTGATGATGCTACTTCTACTATACATGATACTTATGATGAAACTACCTCTATGCCTGATACTACTATGGCACTTAGTGATTTTCTCGAGGAACGACTTGCTAGGGCTAGAGAGATTGAAAATATTGAATCTGGTCATGAAGATGAAAGTGATGATGAAGAATCACTTGTTGTTCCTGAGGGTTATTTATTTGATCAAGATGCTTCTTTAGCTATTTTAGCTTGCAGAGATAGATATGAACTTAAAATCTTATTAGCTAAATGGAATAAGCAATCTCTAAATGCTAGGATGAGACCTGACCCTGCTTTTGCTACTTCACCTATCTGTGTTGCTGATAAGGATTATGAATTCTTTGTTGATCCTGATATAATTACTTTGGTTGAATCTGATCATTTTCATGGCTATGAATCTGAAACTGTTGTGGCACATCTTACTAAATTAAATGATATAGCCACCCTGTTCACTAATGATGAGAGATCTCGCTACTTTTATATCCTTAAAATATTTCCGTTCTCATTAAAGGGTGATCCTAAGATATGGTTTAATTCTCTTGATCCTGGTTGTGTGCGTAGTCCCCAGGATATGATCTATTACTTCTTTGCTAAATATTTCCCTGCTCATAAGAAACAAGCTGCTTTAAAGGAAATATACAACTTTGTGCAAATTAAAGAAGAGAGTCTACCACAAGCTTGGGGGAGGCTTCTGAAGTTACTTAATGCTTTGCTTGATCATCCTCTTAAGAAAAATGAAATACTTGATATCTTTTATAATGGACTAACTGATGCTTCCAGAGATTACCTGGATAGTTGTGTTGGTTCTCTTTTCAGGGAAAGAACACAGGATGAAGCTGAAATCTTATTGAATAATATGTTGACAAATGAAAATAATTGGGCACCTCCTGAGCCAGCTCCTGCTCCAATTAATGATCCTATTCCTAAACCAACTCCGAAGAAAAGAGGTATTCTATTTCTCAGTCCTGAAGATATGCAAGAGGCAAAGAAATCTATGAAAGAAAAAGGTATTAAAGATGAAGATGTTAAGAATTTACCTCCTATTGAAGAAATACATGGTCTTAATTTACCGCCTATTGAAGAAACATATGATCTTAATCCTTTATTTATTGAAGAGCCTCCAGACCTCGATAACCAGACACAGGTAGTAAAGGTAAATTCTCTCTATAGATATGATAAAGCTGAAATCCCTCCTACTAAAATTGATAGTCAATGCTTGGATGAGTTTGATAATTTTATGTTTAAGCAAGAAGACTTCAATGCTTATTTTGGTCGACAATTAAAACAAGATGCTGATATGATTAAATACTTGGGTGATTATATGGCTAATATTAGAGGTGAATTTAGACTTGTTAGCAAACATGCTTCTATGGTTACCACTCAAGTAGAACAAGTACTTAAGGCTCAAAAGGAATTGCTCGATGAGATGAATAGTAAGAAAAATGATTATGCTGTTAAGGTGACTACTAAAACTGGTAGAATGACTCAGGAACCTTTGTATCCTGAATGCCACCCTAAGAGAATTGAACAAGATTCTCAGAGAAATAAAATTGATGCATTTAGTTCTTCTAAAAAGAAGAAAAAGAAAAATGATAGAACTGTGCAAACTTCTAGTGAACCTATTGCTGAACCACCTGATAATCCAAATGATATCTCTATGTCTGATGCTAAAACACAATCTGGCAATGAACACAAACCTAATGAAAATGTTAATGGTGATGTTCATAATGATGCTCAACCTAGTAATGATAATGATGTAGAAATTAAACCTCCTGTTGATCTTGATAACCCACAATCAAAGAATCAACGTTATGATAAGAAAGACTTTGTTGCTAGGAAACATGGTAAAGAAAGAGAGCCTTGGGTTAAGAAACCCATGCCTTTTCCTCCCAAACCATCCAAGAAAAAGGATGATGAGGATTTTGAGCGCTTTGCTGAAATGATTAGACCTATCTTTTTGCGTATGCGATTGACTGATATGCTCACAACAAATCCTTATCCTAAGTACAAGAAAGATATTATTACAAATAAAAGACAGATACCGGAAGCTGAAATTTCCACCATGCTTGCTAATTATACTTTTAAGGGTGGAATACCAAAGAAACTTGGAGATCCAGGAGTACCTACTACACCATGCTCCATTAAAAGAAACTATGTTAAAACTGCTTTATGTGATCTTGGAGCCGGTGTTAGTGTTATGCCTCTCTCTTTATATCGTAGACTTGACTTGAATAAGTTGACACCTACTGAAATATCTTTGCAAATGGATGATAAATCAACTACTATACCTGTCGGTATCTGTGAGGATGTGCCTATTGTAGTTGCAAATGTTACTATTTTAACGGACTTTGTTATTCTTGATATTCCCGAGGACGATAGTATGTCTATTATTCTTGGAAGACCTTTTCTTAATACTGCAGGGGCTGTTATTGATTGCAACAAAGGCAATGTCACTTTTCATGTTAATGTTAATGAGCATACGGTACACTTTTCGAGGAAACAACCTCAAGTTCATATTATTAATTCTATCGGAAAAATTCCATCGATTATATTTGGAGGTTTTGAATTTCCTCTTCCTACTGTCAAGAAGAAATATGATATACTTATTATTGGGGATGTGCATATCCCCATTGAGGTAACCTAGTGTTATTCGAAATTTCTCTGGTTTCATGTTAATCGGAATGAGTTTGTTAACAAGACTTGATCAACCTTGTTAGTGGATTCCTTTTGATGAGCATGAGATGGATGAAACTAGAAGCACAACCTTCTGTACCCTCTCTATACTTTCTGTTATTTAGCTGAAATAAAGTAAAAATAAATAATTTTCTGTCTGTTATCTGATTATCCGTGCAATATAAAAATACCTCGAAAATAAAAGTTCTCCAAATGCCCTGAAAATTAAATATGATTTTTATAGAATATTTGAGGATTTATGGAACAAAGAACACACCAGGGGGGCCAACCACCTTGCCACGAGGGTGGAGGGCGCGCCCACCCCCCTAAGGCGTGCCCCCTGCCTCGTGGGCCCACGGTGGCCCTCCTCCACTTATTCTTTTAGCCTCACACTTCATCTTCCTCCCCCAAACACGAAAAACTAGCTCAAACCCGAGTTCAAGCTCGTTTTGCTGCCATTTTCGATCTCCTTGCTCAAAGCACCTCTCACAAAACTGCTTGGGGAGATTGTTTCTTGGTATGTGACTCCTCCATTGGTCTAATTAGTTTTTTTCTAGTGCTTTATTCATTGCAAATTTTTGCTGCTTAGGTGACCCTGTTCTTGAGCTTGCATGTCAAATTTATATGGTCAAAAGTAGTTTTGATGCATGATATAGGCTCTAGGCACTTGTAGGAGTAGTTTCTATCAATATTATTGAGTTTGGTTTATTTTAATTTTGAAGTTACTAAAAAAATTTAAGAATTTTTCAGAGGAATAAATATGCTTAGGAAAATGTTCCAAGGTGGTTCTTCAAAGAAGCAAGGACCCAGGCTTGCAATGCGTGATGCTGACGAAGAGCCACCAAGAGACGCTCCAGTGCGTCCTTGTGAGTGGCCTTCTGAAAATTTTATGGATCGAGCGGGAATTAAAGAAGAATTTAACGCATATTTGCGTAATGCCGATCTTGAGGACTTTGAGGCAGGAAAATGCCCCTAGTATCATGATCTCACAAGCTCTTTGGTGAGGAGGTTTGAGTATTCATCTTCGCGTAATTCTCCTTCAGTCATGTTTGATCTTTATGACAAATCTTATACCATGGACCTAGAGGATTTCACTTTTGCTTGCAAACTTCCACAATGGGGTAGTGTTAGGGATCCCCCTAAATCTGAATTTAGAAACTTTCTTGCTAGTATAACTGTAGGGGAATCTAGAGATATGACACAAGCTACCATAAGGAGCATTCACTTTCCTGCTATACATTATTTTGCTCTCTTCATAGGTAGGTCCATAAATGCTAAGGATGAAGCATGTCACATGTGTGTCCCTGACCTTAGCATTCTCCGGAGTGCTGTGTCAGGAGACCAATCTTATCATATGGGAGCCATTGTAGCTCGTAGGTTGTATCATAATAGACATAATGGAGATTTCTTTGGAGGAATTTATGCAATACGCTTAGCTAAATTTCTTGAGATAGACGTTCGTGAAGGAGACATGGAGTTGCCTCCTGCTTATTTAGATTTTGATTCTATGGTTTCCCACCATTTTGTCAAGAGGAACGAATCACCTCTCCAGTACCGACTAATCTTTGATAGACACCGTGCTGTCCATATTACTCTCCTTGCTCCTGCTTTCTTTGATTATCAGGCAAGAGGAGGATATACTATTACCATAGAGGAGGCAGATGAGTATGAGAGGAGAGCGGAGGCCGCTCGTCGCCACACTGCAGCTCAGGAGGCGATAGCTGCTGCATCACAGTACGACCCCAACAACTATTATTATGGATATCAGCCAGGCCAGCCGTGACCATAGACCAACTTAGGCCAAAAGCCTAAGTGTCGGTGTCAAAACCGGCGGATCTTGGGTAGGGGGTCCCGAACTGTGCGTCTAGGCCGGATGGTAACAGGAGGCAAGGGACACGAAGTTTTACCCAGGTTCGGGCCCTCTTGATGGAGGTAAAACCCTACGTCCTGCTTGATTAATATTGAAGATATGGGTGTTACAAGAGTAGATCCACCACGAGATCAGAGAGGCTAAACCCTATAACCTAGCCTACGGTATGATTGTATGTTGTGATTGTTGTCCTACGGACTAAAGCCCTTCGGTTTATATAGACACCGGAGAGGGTTAGGGTTACACAAGGTCGGTTACAAAGGAGAAGATATCCATATACGTATTGCCTAGCTTGCCTTCCACGCCAAGTAGAGTCCCATCCGGACACGAGATGAGGTCTTCAATCTTGTATCTTCATAGTCTAACAGTCCGGCCAATGGAGATAGTCCGGCTGTCCGGAGACCCCCTAATCCAGGACTCCCTCAGTATCCCCTAAACCAGGCTTCAATGACGATGAGTCCGGCGCGCAGTTGTCTTCGGCATTGCAAGGCGGGTTCCTTCTCCGAATACGTCACAGAAGAATTTGAATACGAGGATAGTGTCCGACCCAGCAAAATAAGTTCCACATTCCACCGTAGAGAGAATAATGTTTTCGCAGATCTAATTTGCTAGCTTGTTTCGGCAGCATGACGTTACGTCATGGCCCGGTGATTATTCGAACCGTTTCTTTTAACCAGCCCCGCACACAACGCGAGGTAGTTTTTCGACACGTCTCGTCAAAGCAGAGATCGTGTCCCCTTATTACGGGATTCTCATCAATACGGGCGTGGGTAACCCAACCACGCCATTAATTGCGGCGCTTGGGAGATAAGCGAGTTTTACCAGGCAAGTGGGGACGCTTAATTTTTTCCACCCATATAAAGGGATAAGGATTCACCTTTCTATCCACGCCTTCTTCCTCCTCTGCCCATCCGCTCCCGCACACTCGAGCTCTAGCGCCCAAGCTCTCACTTCCATCTCAACCTTCTCCAACCATGTCCGGAGCGGGAGGCAAGTGGATGGTCTCCTCCGTCACGGAGGGAGACGTCAAGAAACTGAGGAGAGCCAGATACCTGCCCGACGACATCACGCACCGGCTCCCAGATGAGGGACAGCTCATCCCCACCCCCAAGCCCCATGAGAGGGTGGTATTCCTCACCCATTTCCTCCGCGGACTGGGATTCCCTCTCCATCCCTTCGTCCGGGGTCTCATGTTTTATTACGGCCTGGATTTCCACGACCTGGCCCTGAACTTCATCCTCAACATCTTGGCGTTTATCGTCGTGTGCGAGGCCTTCCTCCGCATCAAGCCCCACTTTGGCTTATGGCTGAAGACGTTCAATGTCAAGCCGAAGGTTGTGAGCGGCCGCCAGGCGGAGTGCGGAGGCGCCATGGTGGGCAAGATGCCCAACATCACATGGCTCGAGGGCACCTTCGTGGATACCATAAAGGGGTGGCAATCGGGGTGGTTCTATGTCACCGAGCCGCGCGACCCCGCATGGGTAGCGGCCCCCCGAGTTCCGATCTGGCATCCCCATGCGGCTCACCTCCTGGAAAGAGAAGGGCCTGTCCTGGGGTAATTCAAAAGAGCTGACCGGACTCCAGTCATGTATTCAAAACATGGTGGACAAGAAGCTCAAGCTCGTCAACATAGTCCAGGTTATGCTCATCCGCCGGATACTCCCGTGCCAACAACGGGAGTTTACCTTGTGGGAGTTCAATTCGGCGCAGCACCGAACTCTGAACAGGCTCTTCGATACGAGTCATGAAGATGCCTGGAGGGTGCTGTTTAAGAGCGCCAAGGTCCCTCCCCCCATTACTGACGATCGCGGATTCAGCACGAAGCGCCACGCCAGTGCGGTAAGTTGTTTTACCTTTCACAGGATACTTATTTTTATATAGATTGACTCTACGGGGGATCTAAACTCCCGTGCCTTTAACAGGACTGGCAGAAGATGGCCAGACAAATCGACTGTCCGGATCCCTTGCCTGAAGGCCCTGCAGACGCCCTTCTGGCAAAGATGTTGACTCCTCCCCTTATAAGGTGCCGGAGAAGACCAAGAAGGCCAAGGGAGCTCGAAAGAGTTCCCGACACCAGGCGTCGTCGGACTCACCGTCCGATGAGTCTGCGGCGCACTCTTCCCCCGAAGACGAGGAAGAGGAAGAAGAGGCTCCCCCACCGACTAGGGGAGACAAGAAAAGGAAGGCCGACCCAACTGGGGAGGCCGGAGGGTCCAAGAAGGGAAGGACTCTCCTTCCGGGCAGCTCCACCATCGCCGATGAAAGTGAAGACGAGTGGTTGCCCAGGGCCAAGCCCCAGGGGAGATCATAAGTATTCGGATACCAAAGTAACCCATAGGATTCCTTTGTCGCATTGCTTTCCCTAACGCCGAACTCAATTGTGCAGGCCACCCCGAGCCAATATCGAGGTATCCTCGGATGGCTCCCTGGGCTCTTCGGACATGGATAGCGATCCGGTCCCGACTGCCACCTCCCCTCATCCAGCCGACGACGCCGAGGTGCTGTCTCAAGAGGCACCGGATCAAGGGGGGACAGTCCCGGAGGCGCCTCAAGGCGACCTTCCGAACTCCGGGAGCCGAGGGAACAGGGTCCCTGAGAGCTCCAAGTTCGGCCCTCAGCCGAACACCGCGCCGGACCCTCCAACGGTTCCGAGCTCGGGCAGGCGGTCCCCTTCTAAGGGGGGTGAGACGCCTGTGCCGGTGACCTCTGTCCATCCAGAGGCGCCGGACACTATGTTGGAAGCGCTTCACAGCGCTTCCATCGAGGAGGAGCACCGTACTATCATGAGTGCGGTGATCCAGAAGGTTCAGTCCACCAAGAGCGGATTGACTGAAGCCTGTACTAGCCTTCTAACAGGCTTCGAGGTAAGTGTTTTAAAATGTAGTACAAGTATTACCGCATAGACAGTAGCCCCTGATGCTTTGTTCGGTGTTCGCAAAGAAAAGCCGAACAGAGGATCAAATAATATCGCAGGAGTCTAATATAAGTATGTCAATATGCATATGCAGGCTTCTCTACTGGCGTCCGCTGCACTAACTGCGGAGGTCGCCGTACTGAAGCAGGACCTCGATGGGTCCAAGAAAGAGCTTGGCCTTGTCAAGAGGCAGCTCGAGGAGAACGAAGGTAAGTAATACCCCATCTATAGATATATGTATATAAAAAAGGACGCGATTGCAAAATGACAGGATCATTGTATGTTATGCCAGGGTCCACGACCGAGGTGGCGACCCTGAAGCAAGCACTGACCAAGGCCGAAGATACAGCGGCCAAGGAGCGCACCGAGCGAGAGAGGCACGAGGCTCGGGTGGGCGAGGTACATCAAGAGCTCCAGGCTCTCGTGACGAAGCACGAGGCGTTGGAGCTTGACTTGAAGACGCGAGAGTCTGAGCTTGCCGCGGCCCGTGAGAGCGCGAAGAGTGCCAAGGCCGAGGCCCAGAAGGCCCTTCAGGAGATCGATGCGATGAAGAAGATAGCGGCGGGTAAGGCTTTCTATATGCAAAGCAAGCATGTAAAGGTGAATTACCGATTACTTACCCGAATCCGGAGCTCTTCAGGAGCATTCGCAGATTTGCCCCGCAGTGTGTCCGATGCCGCACTATTCTACCAGGCCGAGGACGGAAGCTCGATAGAGCAGCTTTTCTGGTCTTAGTATGCTGAGGCCGAACATCCGGTGCCCATGAGCGACCAGCTGAAGCAGATGGCCGAGCTACATAAGGCGGCCGATCAGGCCATGAAGGGCTTCATCGTCCGGTTGTGGCCTGGTGACGCCCTTCCGAACAGCTTCTTCGGCCTGGTGAGGCGGCTTGTGGATGCCTGCCCTCGGCTGGAGGCCGTCAAGCGATCCGTCTGCATAGAAGGTGCACGGAAGAAGCTGTTCGCCCGTGTAAAAATGCAGTGAGTCAAGCTAGACGCCGTGAAGCTGATCAAGGAGGGGCCACCGGAGGGCAAGGAGCACCGCCACCCTGAGATGTACTACGAGGGTGTTCTGCCGGGTGCCCGCCTTATCGCGGATGAGTGCTCACAAAATGTAATATTTGAATGAGACTTGCTCGTTTTGTCCTGTATGTGTGAAAACTTGTTTCATATTCGCCATGCAACGCTTGTTTGAATTTAAAATATTACCTTCTGTTTGGCTGTTTATCCAATCTGAGAGATGGCTAGTCCTCGGCTTCTGCCCCCATGCCGCTAGTGCTGGGGTGTTCGGGATAAACCTGAGCACTCTTGTTCCCATATTTGGGTCCTTCGAGGGAGGTGCTCAGCACAACGAACAAGGCAACCGGACTAATATTGCTTTATCACTCTCACTTAGCCATAGAATTCTATAATTTTAAATTTCGGCGAAGCCCCTGGTGTTCGGAAGGCCGAATTCGGGGCACGATACACGCCTGTAAGACGGGCAGAGCCGGCCCCTCGCCCTAAGCGGCATAAGTCTTTAAGGACTCGAAAAACCTCGCCGAACAGCGACCAGTCTCGCGCCTTATCATGACAGTCAGTTTTAGCTTTCTCTACTGAGGTGCTCAGCCTGGCAGAACCGGGGCACAATCGCAGTAGCTCTCCTAGCGCTACCTTAGCCGATGGAGCGGAACGTAAGGTACCAAAACATAGGAGCTGGGCAAACCCAACATTTGACCAAAGACATGATTCGGAGATGATGCATATAATGCTATAAGTTCGGGGTGCCGCACTTGTGAAAGTGTTTGGACTTTTCACACCATATTGCGGGTACGTAAGCCCCTGGTGCATTGGCCGTACCAGAGTGTATGGTTGCAAGGCGTCGTTAATGAACGCATAGATATATATAACAAAAATGCAATAATAGTCGTAATGTCATGCATTGTTTATTAAAAAATTGCATTAAAGCAGAGTGATACAGATAGTGCAATAAGCAAAAGAGTAGGACTATGTCCCTTCCAAGGGCGAGCTGAGGAATGATATGAAGTCTGTAATCAACCTGGGAATTCCGTTGTATAACGTAGTTGTCTGCCTCCTTGGTTGTTGTATCATGTGTTCGACAATGGAGCTGCCGGACAGTGTTTCCAGAGATTAAAGTCCTGAAAGAAAAAGAAAAATAACCAAACGGGAAGCCCCTAGTGCGGTTTAGGCCGCGTTTTGGGGCGTGTCGCAGTTGTGCCACCCCCCCCATCCCCACCTGTGCCCATGGTATTTTTAATGCGTAATTATGTACGCGCGGCATGAATAACGCCGTTGGGCTGGGATTGGGGTGGCCGCCGTATTGCTACGCGAGCTCAGATCGCGTCAGGCGGGTTATTCTCAAGAGGAGTGGACTCCGCTCCTCACTCACGAGATAAAGGGCTGGTCACCGGGATGCCCAGTCCCATGCTTTATGCAAACTAAATCAAAATAATTGCAAACAAAACTCCCCCTGGGACCTGATGTATGTTGGAGGCACTCGTTGTTTCGAGCAAGCCATGGATTGATGTTTGTTGGTGGAGGGGGAGTATAAACTTTACCATTCTGTTTTGGAACCGCCTATAATGTGTGTAGCATGGAAGATATCGCCATCTCTTGGTTGCTATGTTGACAATGAAAGTATACCGCTCAAAATGTTATTCACCTCTATTTTAAAACTGAGCTCTGGCTCCTCTACAAATCCCTGCTTCCCTCTGCGAAGGGCCTATCTATTTACTTTTATGTTGAGTCATCACCCTTTTTTTAAAAAGCACTAGCTGGAGAGCGCAGCTGTCATTTGCATTCATTACTGTTAATTTATATTGGGTGTGACTATGATTGGATCTCTTTTACCATGAATTACAATGTCTAGTCAGTCCTTGATCTTTAAAGGTGCTCTGCATTTATGTTTTGCGGTCTCAGAAAGGGCTAGCGAGATACCATCTTGTTATATCATATTATGATTGTTTTGAGAAAGTGTTGTCATCCGAGACTTATTATTATGGCTTGCTAGTTGATTATGCTATTGATATGGGTAATCATGAGACCTGAGAATTATTGCAAATGTGGTTAGTTATAATCCTTGCTGAAAACTTGAATGCTAGCTTGACATATTTACAACAACAAGAGTTTGTAAAAGTTTTTCTTTATTTCTTTCAGTTTCTCAACTGAATTGCTTGAGGACAAGCAAGGGTTTAAGCTTGGGGGAGTTGATATGTCTCCGTCGTATCTACTTTTCCAAACACTTTTTCCCTTGTTTTGGACTCTAACTTGTATGATTTGAATGGAACTAACCCGGACTGATGCTGTTTTCAGCAGAATTGCCATGATGTTGTTTTATGTGCAGAAAACAAAAATTCTCGGAATGACCTGAAACTCCACGGAATACCTTACAATAAATAATAAAAAATCCTTGCCAAATATGAAGACCAGGGGGCCCACACCCTTCTCACAAGGGTGGGGGTGCCCCCCCAGGGCGCACACCCCTACCTCGTGGGCACCCTGGAGACCCCCCGACTCCAACTCCAACTCTATATAACTGCTTTCGGGGAGAAAAAAAATAGGAGAGAAGAAATCATCGCGTTTTACGATACGGAGCCGCTGCCAAGCCCTAAAACCTCTCAGGGGGGCTAATCTGGAGTCCGTTCGGGGCTCCGGAGAGGGGGATTCGTCGCCATCGTCATCATCAACCATCCTCGATCACCAATTTCATGATGCTCACCGCCGTGCGTGAGTAATTCCATCGTAGGCTTGCTGGACGATGATGGGTTGGATGAGATTCACCATGTAATCGAGTTAGTTTTGTTAGGGTTTGATCCCTAGTATCCAGTATGTTCTGAGATTGATGTTGCTATGACTTTGCTATGCTTAATGCTTGTCACTAGGGCCCGAGTGCCATGATTTCAGATCTGAACCTATTATGTTTTCATCAATATATGAGAGTTCTTGATCCTATCTTGCAAGTCTATAGTCACCTATTATGTGTTATGATCCGTTAACCCCGAAGTGACAATAATCGGGATACTTACCGGTGATGACCGTAGTTTCAGGAGTTCATGTATTCAGTATGTGTTAATGCTTTGTTCCTGTACTCTATTAAAAAGATGCCTTAATATCCCTTAGTTTCCGTAAGGACCCCGCTGCCACGGGACGGTAGGACAAAAGATGTCATGCAAGTTCTTTTCCGTAAGCACGTATGACTATATTCGGAATACATGCCTACATTACATTGACGAATTGGAGCTAGTTCTATGTCACCCTATGTTATGACTGTTACATGATGAACCACATCCGGCATAATTATCCAACATTGATCCAATGCCTACGAGCTTTTCATATACTGGTTTACGCTTATTTACTTTCCCATTGCTATTGTTACAATCACTACAAAATACCAAAAACATTACTTTGCTTTCATTACTCTTTTGTTACCGTTACCATCACTATCATATTATTTTGCTACTAAACACTTTGTTGCAGATACTAAGTTTCTAGGTGTGGTTGAATTGACAACTCAGCTGCTAATACTTGAGAATATTCTTTGGCTCCCCTTGTGTCGAATCAATAAATTTGGGTTGAATACTCTACCCTCGAAAGCTATTGCGATCCCCTATACTTGTGGTTTATCAAGCAAGAACCGCAAGCGACTCCAGCAGGCCTAGACTTCATCAGCAGCCTCCCTGATGATATGTTGACAGTCATCATCTCCCTCCTCCCAATCAAATATGGTGCGCGGACAACCGTCCTTTCTCGGCAGTGGCGCCCCCTATGGAACTCCACCCCTCTCGACCTCATCGACACCCACGAGCTTTGCCATGGATATCGCAAAACCTTGGGTGCGTTCTCCAAGATCCTTGGCAGTCACCTTGGCCCAACCAGAGGCCTAAGAATGGGCAAGTTCCGTTCCAACGGCAAGGACCGACCCAAGCTTGACGAATGGTTCCGATCCCCTGCCCTATATCAGCTCGAGGAGCTCACTTTTGATGATGGGCATATGCGCTCGCTGCCAATGTCCATGCTCCGCCTCGTGCCCACGCTGCACGTCGCCAAGTTCAGGAACTGCCATCCCCCCTTCAATGACTTGCCCGATCTTATTCTACCACGACTGAAGCACCTCGAGCTCGTCGCTGTTTGCCTCCCAAGCGGTGACATGGAGCGCCTACTTTGTGGTTGTATTGCACTCGAGTACCTTCGTCTTCAAGCGATCAATGGGTTGAGTAGCTTCCACATCACCTCCATGACTCTCCGAACTATTTATGTGTGTTGTTGGTGCAGCAAGAAGACATCACAAGATGTGTACCACGATATGGTCATTGAGGACACACCTGCACTTGAGAGATTACTTGTAGTTGATCAAGAAGGTCCAACAAGAATCAATGTCATTTCTGCGCCAAAATTGACAGTGGTGGGCTACTCGTCTGACAAATACTCCGAACTTGTTATTCGATCCACACCCATTCAGGTACAACAGCCGCCTTCTACCTCTCCTTCTACAAATTAACATTATTTCTAATTTTGAATATGTATGTACATTTGTCATCCATAAAATGATTCCGACAAGCTTGACCCCAAAACTGTGCATAGCGAAGGTCTTGGCACTAGAATCTATCGGCCCCAACCTGGAGCAAGTTGTCAGTTTCCTTAGATGCTTTTCGTCCCTGGAGAAGCTATATATCGAGGTGACGTTCCTTTTCTGTTAAATGTTAACCATAAGGGAGTTCAATTTGTGACACCTTTTTCCAAGTTTACAATGACAATGTACTATGATTTCTGAATGATTCTTGGAGGATTTCAGTACATACATGTCCCCCCCCCATATTGGTTGCTTGATCCATATGGTTACAATCCATAAGCATTTCTCCTTTGGATTCATTTGTACTAGTTTTCTTAGGGAACTTTTCATCCACTCCAACCTCTTGTAAAGAAGGCTACATTTTTCTATATTGTAATCAAATGGCCATGTTAATCATGTCAGATCAAAGATGGAATGTTAGTGCATTTTACAAATCCCGCAAACCAAATAGGCATGTAGTAGTGTTCAAAACTGCATGTAGGCACTAACACGTTTTCTTCTTTTGCTGATAAGATTAGGCCTAGTGGTGGCTAATGTGATAAAATATAACAATCACGTCGAATGCCTAGATCTGCATCCATCAGAAATTACTTTGAACTCCTACCGAGGGACCTTACCAGAGATTATATTCGCCAGGTTCTTTGTTGTTAGAGCAAGGGTGCTGAAGGCAATGAGGTTTGACCTACATTTATTTCGCAAAAATGAATGGTTTGTTTATCAGCGTCGGCGGCTGCGGTAGAATGGATTGGGCTTCGAAAATGCTGAATTTCATTTTGGAAGTTCAGATGACAGAGTAATCGGAAGTCATCATGTCAACCCCATACATGACTTCTCAGTGGTTGACCCTTGCAAAAATTATGAGGTTTCGAAACTAGACTTGGAGGTGGTAATATTAGTTTGAACCTCTCTGATATCCATGTTAAGCAGATTAGCACGAGTGTTTGCAGCTGATGAGCTGAATTTCATTTCTAATATCAGTTTGAACCTTGTAATCTTCGAATTTGAGCCATATAACTCTGTAATTTGAACCTATCGTTGAAATGGCGTCGTATGAGACTCGTATATTGGTAGCACTATTTTGACCTTAATATGCAATGGTCTTAGATTTTATTAACCATTCTCGAATCTGTTTACCTTGTCGATCTCATAGCGCACGATCTGTATAGCTAACTTGACTACGATCTTCAACATTATTGCACACAGTCGGTTTCTTCAACCATGTGCCCTGTAGAGCGCAGAATTAATTATCGCACTCGAGTGTCCATCATCACCCTTCTGTGTAACTTTGAACTCATCACCCGCGGGTAAACTTATGACCGAAGTCATTCCACACACTTTGTTTTTACAAAGCTTTTTGCCAATAAACGCCCACGATTTGTCCCTCTTCTAGCCGACGCGTGGCCAAACTAGTCGGGCGGGAAGCTTACGTGGTACCACAGGAACAGGCTCACCGACGATACATTTGGTGCCTCTTCGAGCCCACGCATGGTGAAATGAAACACACACAGTGCGGTGTTGTCAAGCATGCACTGGAATTCTCCGCTATGAACGCCGTGACAAGACGTGACGATTACAGGCCGGCCGGCCCCCATTTATTACAGTGGCCATTTAACCCTTGTGTCTCTTTAACCTTTCGATCGCGCCCCACCATTGCAAGAAGCACACCCACCATGAAAAATTCTTAGAGTGTATCCTGCGCGGCTCCAATGGCGCTTCGAGCGGCTGGCAATGATACGTCTCCAACGTATCTATAATTTTTGATTGCTCCATGCTATATTATCTACTGTTTTGGACATTATTGGGCTTTATTATCCACTTTTATATTATTTTTGGGACTAACCTATTAACCGGAGGCCCAGCCCATAATTGTTGTGTTTTTCCTATTTCAGAGTTTCGCAGAAAAGGAATATCAAACGGAGTCCAAACGGAATGAAACCTTCGGAAACGTGATTTTCTCACCGAACATGATCCAGGAGACTTGGAACCTACGTCAAGAAATAAAGGAGGAAGCCACAAGGTAGGGGGCACGCCTAACCCCCCCCCCCAGGCGCGCCCTCCACCCTCATGGGCCCCATGTTGCTCCACCGACATACTCCTTCCTCCTATATATACTTAAGTACCCCCAAACGATCAAATACAAAGCCAAAACTCTAATTCCACCGCCGTAACTTTCTGTATCCACGGGATCCCATCTTGGGGCCTGTTCCGGAGCTCCGCCGGAGGGGGCATCCATCATGGAGGGCTTCGACATCAACACCATAGCCTCTCCGATGAAGTGTGAGCAGTTTACCTCAGACCTTCGGGTCCATAGTTATTAGCTAGATGGCCTCTTCTCTATTTTTGGATCTCAATACAATGTTCTCCCCCTCTCTTGTGGAGATCTATTCGATGTAATCTTCTTTTTGCGGTGTATTTGTTGAGACCGATGAATTGTGGGTTTATGATCAAGATTATCTATGAACAATATTTGAATCTTCTCTGAATTCTTTTATGTATGATTGGTTATCTTTGCAAGTCTCTTCGAATTATCAGTTTGGTTTGGCCTACTAGATTGATCTTTCTTGCAATGGGAGAAGTACTTAGCTTTGGGTTCAATCTTGCGGTGTCCTTTCCCAGTGACAGTAGGGGCAGCAAGGCACGTATTGTATTGTTGCCATCGAGGATAACAAGATGGGGTTTTTATCATATTGCATGAATTTATCCCTCCACATCATGTCATCTTGCTTAAGGCGTTGCTCTATTTTCATGAACTTAATACTCTAGATTCATGCTGGATAGCGGTTGATGAGTGGAGTAATAGTAGTAGATGAAGGCAGGAGTCAGTCTACTTGTCTCGGACGTGATGCCTATATACATGATCATACCTAGATATTCTCATAACTATGCTCAATTCTGTCAATTGCTCAATAATAATTCGTTCACCCACCGTAAAATACTTATGCTCTTGAGAGAAGCCACTAGTGAAACCTATGGCCCCCGGGTCTATCTTCATCATATTAATCTTCCAATACTTAGTTATTTCCTTTGCTTTTTACTTTGCTTTTATTTTACTTTGCATCTTTATCACAAAAATACCAAAAATATTATCCTATCATATCTATCAGATCTCACTCTCGTTAGTGACCGTGAAGGTATTGACAACCCCTTATCGCGTTGGTTGCGAGGCGTTATTTGTTTTGTGCAGGTACGAGGGACTCGCGTGTAGCCTTCTACTGGATTGATACCTTGGTTCTCAAAAACTGAGGGAAATACTTACGCTACTTTGCTGCATCATCATTTCCTCTTCAAGGAAATCCAACGCAGTGCTCAAGATGTAGCAAGAAGATTTCTGGAACCGTTGCCAGGAAGGTTCGCGCAGGTCAAGATTTGACTCCCGACAACGAGCCATTTCTGGCGCCGTTGCCGGGGAGTCTATGCAAAAGTCAACATACCAAGTACCCATCACAACCGTTATCTCCTGCATTACAGTATTTGCCATTTTCCTCTCATTTTCCTCTCCCCCACTTCACCCTTGCCGTTTTATTCGCCCTCTCTCTCTATCCTCCCTCTCTTTCTCTATTTGCCTCTTTTTGCCCGCTTGCTTTTTGTTTGCTTGTGTGTTGGATTGCTTGCTTGTCTCGATGGCTCAATATAGCACTAAATTGTGTGACTTTACCAATACCAACAACAATGATTTTATGAGCACTCCGATTGCTCCTCTTACCGATGCTGAATCTTGTGAAATTAATGCCGCTTTGCTGAATCTTGTCATGAAAGATCCGTTTTCCGGCCTTCCTAGTGATGATGCCGCTACCCATCTAAATAGCTTCGTTGATTTGTGTGATATGCAAAAGAAGAAAGATGTGGACAACGATATTGTTAAGTTGAAGCTATTTCCTTTTTCGCTTAGAGATCGTGCTAAAGCTTGGTTTTCATCTTTGCCTAAAAATAGTATTGATTCTTGGAACAAGTGCAAAGATTCTTTTATCTCTAAGTATTTTCCTCCCGCTAAGATCATATCCCTTAGAAATGATATTATGAATTTTAAGCAACTTGATCATGAACATGTTGCACAAGCTTGGGAGAGGATGAAATTAATGATACGTAATTGCCCTACTCATGGTTTGAATTTGTGGATGATTATACAAAAAATTTATGCCGGATTGAATTTTGCTTCTAGAAATCTTTTAGATTCGGCCGCGGGAGGCACTTTTATGGAAATCACTTTAGGAGAAGCTACTAAACTCCTAGATAATATTATGGTTAATTATTCTCAATGGCATACTGAAAGATCTACTAATAAAAAGGTGCATGCAATAGAAGAAATTTATGTTTTGAGTGGAAAGATGGATGAACTTATGAAATTATTTGCCAGTAAGAGTGTTTCTTCTGATCCTAATGATATGCCCTTGTCTACTTTGCTTGAGAACAATAATGAATCTATGGATGTGAATTTTGTTGGTAGGAATAATTTTGGTAACAACGCGTATAGAGGAAATTTTAATCCTAGGCCTTATCCTAGTAATCCCTCTAATAATTATGGTAATTCCTACAACAATTCTTATGGAAATCATAATAAGATGCCCTGTGATTTTGAATCTAATATTAAAGAATTTATTACTTCGCAAAAGCATTTCAATGCTTTGATTGAAGAAAAATTGCTTAAGATTGATGAGTTGGCTAGGAACGTTGATAGAATTTCTCTTGATGTTGATTCTTTGAAACATAGATCTATTCCTCCTAAGCATGATATCAATGAGTCTCTCAAAGCCATGAGAATTTCCATTGATGAGTGCAAAGAAAGAACCGCTAGGATGCGTGCTAAGAAAGATGCCTTTATAAGAGCGTGTTCTTCTAGTTCCTATGAAAATAAAGATGAAGATCTAAAAGTTATTGATGTGTCCCTTATTAAATCTTTGTTTTGCAATATGAATCTTGATAATGATGGGACTGAATATGATCCACCTTTACCTAGAAGGCGTTCCAAAAATTCGGAGTTTTTAGATCTTGCTGCTAAATTTGATGAAAGTGGGATTGAAGAAATTAAAACCCTAGATGTTGCTAAACCCACTATTTTGGATTTCAAGGAATTTAATTATGAAAATTGCTCTTTGATTTATTGTATTTCCTTGTTGCAATCTGTGCTAAATTCTCCTCCTGCTTATAGTCAAAATAAAGTGTTTACTAAACATATCGTTGATGCCTTGATGCAATCTTATGAAGAAAAACTTGAGTTGGAAGTTTCTATCCCTAGAAAACTTTATGATGAGTGGGAACCAACTATTAAGATTAAGATTAAAGATCATGAGTTCTATGCTTTATGTGATTTGGGTGCTAGTGTTTCCACGATTCCAAAGATTTTGTGTGATTTGTTAGGTTTCCATGATTTTGATGATTGCTCTTTAAACTTGCACCTTGCGGATTCCACTATTAAGAAACCAATGGTAAGAATCAATGATGTTCTTATTGTCGCAAATAGGAATTATGTGCCCGTATATTTTATTGTTCTTGACATAGATTGCAATCCTTCATGTCCTATTATCCTTGGTAGACCTTTCCTTAGAACGATTGGTGCAATTATTGATATGAAGGAAGGAAATATTAGATTCCAATTTCCGTTAAGGAAAGGCATGGAACACTTTCCTAGAAAGAAAATTTAATTACCTTATGAATCTTTTATGAGAGCCACTTATGGATTGCCTACCGAAGATGGCAATACCTAGATCTATCCTTACTTTTTATGCCTAGCTAGGGGCGTTAAACGATAGCGCTTGTTGGGAGGCAACCCAATTTTATTTTTATTCCTTGCTTTTTGCTCCTGTTTAGTAATAAATAATTTACCTAGCCTCTGTTTTGGTTGTGTTTTTTGTGTTTAATTAGTGTTTGTGCCAAGTAGAACCGTTGGGAAGACTTGGGAAAAGTCTTGATATCTTGCTGTAAAAAAACAGAAACTTTAGCGCTCACGAGAACTGCTGCCATTTCTATTTGGAAAGTGATATTTAGTTAATTATTTTTTCAGATGATTAATAGATAAATTCCTCACGTCCAGAAATTTATTTTAGAATTTTTGGGGTTCCAGATCTTGCGCTAGCTACAGATTACTACAGACTGTTCTGTTTTTGACAGATTCTGTTTTTCGTGTGTTGTTTGCTTATTTTGATGAATCTATGGCTAGTAAAATAGTTTATAAACCATAGAGAAGTTGGAATACAGTGGGTTTAACACCAATATAAATAAAGAATGAGTTCATTACAGTACCTTGAAGTGGTCTTTTGTTTTCTTTCGCTAACGGAGCTCACGAGATTTTCTACTTTAAGTTTTGTGTTGTGAAGTTTTCAAGTTTTGGGTAAAGATTTGATGGATTATGGAACAAGGAGTGGCAATAGCCTAAGATTGGGGATGCCCATGGCACCCCCAATATATTCTAAGGACACCTAAAAGCCCATGGCGTTAAACGTAGTGCTTGGTTTTTGATGACTTGTAGATTTTTGCAATAAGTATATGAGTTCTTTATGACTAATGTTGAGTCCATGGATTATACGCACTCTCACCCTTCCATCATTGCTAGCCTCTTCGATACCGTACATTGCCCTTTCTCACATTGAGAGTTGGTGCAAACTTCGCCGGTGCATCCAAACCCCGTGATATGATACGCTCTTTCACACATAAACCTCCTTATATCTTCCTCAAAACAGCCACCATACCTACCTATTATGGCATTTCCATAGCCATTCCGAGATATATTGCCATGCAACTTTCCATCATTCCGTTTATCATGACACATTCATCATTGTCATATTGCTTACCATGATCATGTAGTCGACATAGTATTTGTGGCAAAGCCACCATTCATAATTCTTTCATACATATCACTCTTGGTTCATTGCACATCCCGGTACACCGCCGGAGGCATTCATATAGAGTCATCTTTTGTTCTAGCATCGAGTTGCGATGAGGACATCAATACCATTGTTACACCCACAGCCCCTGCTGCTATACATACTGGACCAATTACTAGAGCTCGCGCACGCCAATTGAATTATCAGTTACTTTCGTTTCTTGGTAACGATTCTAATGTTCATGAGAATATGATGCTGCCTAAATTGGATACATTTGTCTTGCTTACAAATGAAGGGCCTAGCTTGGACAAGAAAGATGAACCTTGGAACAAGTTCAAGCGTGGAGATGATGGCATGCGCAAGGGGATCCAGAACGGAGTTACAAGTGATGATTTCAGGACTTTGAAGCCACCATAAGGAGTGCATGAAGCCTTGGACGAAATATACAAGATGCCACTTCATAAATTTCGTCTAGAGGCTATTTTAGGTGCTGCGTCACCTTATTATTGGGCCAGGCCCATGTATTTTCGAAATACTTAAGTATAGGCTGTTTTTAGAGTCCGTATATGTGGGGAAACAAGAGTTAGGGTTGGTTTCGGACCCCTCCTCCAAGGGCCATGAAATTCCCCCCTCTTCCTCCATATATACAGCCCTTAGGGCGTCGTTTAGACTTTGGGTTTTGTTTAGATTAAAAGTTCGCCATAGCTGCAACTTCGCGTACTTCGTTTGTGTCCAACGACCAGACCAAGACGTCACAGAACCCCACCTTGATCAATAAAGCTTTCATCTTATATTCGCAATATCCAGATTGCAATCTCAGTTTCTTGCTTGTTCTTTGTTTGCTCGCAGGAAACAGACCCTCGTGGTCAGGTTCATCGTGCTCCGGCGTGGTCAATAACCCCTCGGAAGTTGGTTTAGCGATTGCTAAGGCGTGACGTCTCACACGTTCGTAGTCGGATCGTCAAGGTTGACTCCCACAGAAACGATAGCCACCATCTCATCGAAAGATCAAGACACCCTCGCCTCTATCAAGTGGTATCAGATTTTCAGGTTGCTCCGTGAGATTTTCCAATTTTCATAGTTTAGATCGAGTCTGTTCTTCATACCTACAGTCCACAAAAAAAGCCAACAAAAAAATTAGGGTTAGTTCATCATATCCGAACCAATCTGAGCCTTTGCATAGTCTTTTTAGAGTTTTGCTTTGTTGAATGTGCGGTTGCATTGTCGTGTCGAGTTGCTGGTCTTAGCTTCTAGTCCCTTAGAGTTTCGAGTTCTATTCACAGGTTGTCACGCCGCCACCGCACCATCGTCATCATCATTGCCATATACCACCACCCCACCATATACATCACCGCTGCCATATACAACCACCAATCCGAGTCCACATATACCATCGCCATATACAATCACCAATCTGAGTCCACATATACCATCGCCATATACAACCACCAGTCCGAGTTCCACCAGATTCATCGTCGCCACCAGTCCGAGTTCCACCAGATTCATCTCCGCTACCAGTCCTAGTCTGAGTCCAGTATTTGTTGCTTTGTTTTCGAGTTCCAGATCACGCGATACTTCGAGTTGTGACAGAGTAGGACTCCTGAGATTCCGTGCTACCCGCAGAAGAAAAATAGTTCCAAACTCAAAAAAAAAACTAAGTCTGGAAAATTCTGGCTAGGCAGTTTTTAGACCATTTGTAGACTATTTCGAAAAAAATGTTGCGGGGCAAAAAAATAGGAAAAAAAAGTGCAAAAAAATTGAAAAAAAGAACAAAAATTCAGAGAGTGCTCCTCCCTTGTTTACGTGTCGCGTCGTGATTTTGTTCGTGTTCTAGGCTCGCGTCTCTAGTACGGTCTAGCCTAGGACCAGCACAGTACCGTCGTTGAGCGTTTATTCAACTTTGCATCTCTGAATTGATTATTGCTGACCTTTTTGCTACCATATTATAAGCCTTCCCAGCTCCACATACATCTACGTCGTGTGTTTGACTCTCCCTGGTAATTGCTCTATCCAAGCTTTGAGAGTTTTGACTACGACGGTTGCCGATCACCGCCTGCTGCTGGGTAAGAACTGGTAAGAATTTGAGATTTGCTTGACGGATTTGTGACATCCACCACCACCTCTTGTTAGTAGTCTGTAGGATCATATTCTTGTGTGTTTCTATTGCTGCTAACCATGGCAGGATCACAAGCCGACGAGACTGACTGGGAGAACATGACGAATAAGGAGTTGTATGATAAATTTCAGCAAATGATGAGTGGACAGGTGCAAGATGTGCTAAACAGATTTGAGGAGGCCATGGAGAAGATAGATGGCATGGAGAAGACGTTCGAAACAAAGCTCGATAACAAGTTTAATGAATGGCTCGCGCGTCTTCCACCACCACCACCGGCTGCCCCTAACGCACCTCTACAACAACAACAACAACAACAACAACAACGTCGCTTTCCAAATCAAGTGGGACGAGCACAGCGCGTTCCCATTGACCCTGGGCAAAATTTTGGTGCCGTTGTTGATGCTTCTGCCGCTCCTACTGCTACTACAGAGGTGGAGGACCATTACGAGGATGAGGTTGACAAAAATCAGAACTACGTGCAACCACCAACACCACCACCACCAGGTCATCCTCATGCATATCATCGCAACGGTAGGGCTGCACCACCACCTGAGGTACATGACCATCTTCCTAAACTAAAATTGAATATTTCACCATTTGAGGGTAGATGTGTTCCTGATATATATCTTACTTGGGATTTAGAAACTGAACAACGATTTTACATGTTTACAATATCCCGAGGAGAGACGTGTTCCTGCTGCTGTTTGTGCTTTCACTAGCTTTGCATGTGTTTCGTGGTCTGAACATTGTAGATTATATCCTATTCCAACTACTTGGGCTGCTTTGAAAACTGCTATGCGTACTCGTTCGGTTCCACCATATTATCAACATGAATTACTTCAAAAATTGCAGCGTTTACGACAAGGAAAAAATTATGTAGAAGAATATTATCAGGAATTACAAACTGGCATGATTAGATGTGGTATTGTTGAGGAGAATGAAGCTATGCTTGCACGTTTTATGGGTGGATTAAATAGAGAGATTCAGACCATTCTAGAGTATAAGGAGTATACTAATATCACTCGTTTATTCCATCTTGCTTGTAAAGCTGAACGTGAAGTGCAGGATCGACAGGCATTGGCGCGAATTAACTTTTTTGCAGGTCGATCTTCATCATGGACACCACGTGCATCCTCTACTTCCACTCCACCAGCACCTCCATCAGGTGCCACCTCCAGCCGTGATACAAGAAAGCAGGCACAACAACCACTATCTGCCAAGAGCACACCTGCCGGACCTGCGAAGAGCTCTTCTTCGTCCATGGCATCAATAGGGCACACAAGTGATATTATTTGTCATTGTTGTAAGGGAAGAGGACATTTTGTGAGAGAATGCCAATCTCAGCGTGTGATGGTTGCTACTGAGGATGGTGGGTATGAGTCCGCTAGTGACTATGATGAGGAGACTTTGGCTCTTATTACACGTGAAGAACACGGTGGAGATGATTCTGATCATGAGACGCAATACATGGCTCCTGAAGATGCTGACAGGTATGAATGTTTAGTTACTCAACGTGTTTTGAGTGTGCAGGTCACACAAGCTGAGCAAAATCAGAGGCATAATGTGTTCCATACAAAGGGAGTTGTGAAGGAACGTTCTGTTCGCGTCATCATAGATGGAGGGAGCTGCAATAACTTGGCTAGCATGGAGATGGTGGAGAAGCTATCTCTCACCACAAGACCACATCCACATCCTTACTACATCCAATGGTTCAACAACAGTGGCAAGGTTAAGGTAACACATACTGTTCGTGTGCATTTTAGTATCTCTACATATGCTGATTATGTTGATTGTGATGTGGTACCTATGCAAGCATGTTCCTTATTACTTGGTAGACCATGGCAATTTGATAAAAAAGTTGTACACCATGGTAGAAACAATCAGTATACTCTTGTTCATAAGGATAAAAATATTACTTTGCTTCCTATGACTCCTAATTCCATTTTGAAAGATGATATTAATAGAGCTAATAAAGCAAAACAGGAGAAAAATAAAAGTGAAAATCAGATTGTGGCAAAAGAATTTGAGCAACAAATGCGGCCTAATAATAAACCATCTAGTGTTGCTTCTGAAATTAAATTGAAAAGTGCATGTTTAATTGCCACCAAATCTGATATTGATGATTTAGATTTTAGCAAATCTGTTTGCTATGCTTTTGTGTGCAAAGAGGCATTATTTTCATTCAAGGACGTGCCTTCCTCTTTGCCTCCTGCTGTCACTAACATTTTGCAGGAGTTCGCTGACGTCTTTCCACAAGACGTGCCACCGGGATTACCACCTATTCGAGGGATTGAGCATCAAATTGACTTAATTCCCGGTGCATCATTACCCAACCTTGCACCATACCGTACCAATCTAGAGGAGACGAATGAGATTATGCGTCAAGTACAAGAACTGCTCGACAAAGGTTATATACGCGAATCCCTTAGTCCTTGTGTTGTTCCTATCATTTTAGTGCCAAAAAAGGATGGTACGTCACGTATGTGCGTTGATTGTAGAGGCATTAATAATATTACTATTCGTTATCGTCATCCTATTCCTAGGCTAGATGATATGCTTGATGAATTGAGTGGCTCTACAATATTCTCCAAAGTTGATTTGCATAGTGGATACCATCAAATTCATATGAAATTGGGAGATGAATGGAAAACAACATTTAAAACTAAGTTTGGATTATATGAGTGGTTAGTCATGCCCTTTGGGTTAACTAATGCACCTAGTACTTTCATGAGGTTAATGAACGAAGTTTTACGTGCTTTCATCGGACGATTTGTGGTAGTTTACTTTGATGACATATTGATTTATAGCAAATCTTTGGAGGAACATTTGGAACATTTATGTGCTATTTTTATTGCTCTACGTGATGCACGTTTGTTTGGTAACCTTGGGAAGTGCACCTTTTGCACCGACCGAGTATCTTTTCTTGGCTATGTTGTTACTCCACAGGGAATTGAAGTTGATAAAGCCAAGATTGAAGCTATTGAGAGTTGGCCGCAGCCCAAAACGGTCACACAAGTGAGGAGTTTCCTTGGCCTCGCTGGTTTCTATAGGCGTTTTGTGAGAGATTTCAGCACCATTGCTGCACCTCTCAACGAGCTTACAAAGAAGGATGTGCCTTTTGTTTGGGGTACCGCACAGGAAGAAGCCTTCACGGTATTGAAAGATAAGTTGACACATGCTCCTTTACTCCAACTTCTAGATTTTAATAAGACTTTTGAGCTTGAATGTGATGCTAGTGGAATTGGATTAGGAGGTGTGTTATTACAAGATGGAAAACATGTTGCATACTTTTCTGAAAAATTGAGTGGGCCTAGTCTGAACTATTCTACTTATGACAAAGAATTATATGCTCTTGTTCGGACCTTAGAAACATGGCAACATTATTTATGGCCCAAGGAATTTGTTATACATTCTGATCATGAATCTTTGAAACACATTAAAAGTCAAGCAAAACTGAACCGTAGACATGCTAAATGGGTTGAATTCATTGAGACTTTTCCTTATGTCATTAAACACAAGAAGGGTAAAGAAAATGTTATTGCTGATGCATTGTCTCGTCGTTATACTATGCTTTCACAATTTGACTTTAAAATATTTGGTTTGGAGACCATCAAAGATCAATATGTGCATGATGCTGAATTTAAAGATGTATTGCAGAATTGTAAGGAAGGGAGAACTTGGAACAAGTTCGTTCTTAATGATGGATTTGTATTTCGTGCTAACAAGCTATGCATTCCAGCTAGCTTTGTTCGTCTTTTGTTGTTGCAGGAGGCACATGGAGGAGGATTAATGGTACACTTTGGCGTCAATAAGATGGATGATATACTTGCTACACATTTCTTTTGGCCAAAGATGAGACGGGATGTTGAGCATTTTGTTGCTCGCTGCACTACATGTCAAAAAGCTAAGTCACGACTCAATCCTCATGGTTTATATATGCATTTTCATGTACCTAGTGTTCCTTGGGAGGATATATTTATGGAATTTGTTTTAGGTTTACCTCGAACAAAGAAGGGGAGGGATAGCATATTTGTTGTCGTGGATAGGTTCTTGAAAATGGCACACTTTATACCATGTCATAAAAGCGATGATGCTGTTAATGTTGCTGATTTGTTCTTTCATGAAATTATTCGCTTGCATGGTGTGCCAAATACTATTGTTTCAGATCCTGATACTAAATTTCTGAGCCACTTTTGGAGATGTTTATGGGCTAAGTTGGGGACTAAATTGCGTTTTAGTACTACTTGTCACCCCCAAACTGATGGACAAACTGAAGTAGTCAATAGAACATTGTCTACTATGCTTAGGGTTGTTTTGAAGAATATCAAGAAAATGTGGGAAGAATGCTTGCCTCATATTGAATTTGCTTATAATCATTCATTGCATTCTACTACTAAGATGTGCCCTTTTGAAATTGTGTATGGTTTCCTACCTCGTGCACCTATTGATTTGTTGCCTCTTACATCTTCGGGGAAGGTTAATTTTGATGCTAAAGAACATGCTGAATTGATTTTAAAAATGCATGAGTTAACTAAGGAAAACATTGAGCGTATGAATGCTAAATATAAAGTTGCTGGAGATAAGGGTAGAAAACATGTTGTGTTTGCACCTGGAGATCTTGTTTGGTTACATTTGCGTAAGGATAGATTTCCTAATTTGCGCAAATCTAAGCTAATGCCACGCGCTGATGGTCCTTTTAAGGTGTTAGAGAAAATAAATGATAATGCATATAAACTTGAGCTGCCTGCAGATTTTGGGGTTAGTCCCACTTTTAACATTGCAGATTTGAAGCCTTATTTGGGTGAGGACGATGAACTTTCATCGAGGACGACTTCATTTCAAGAAGGGGAGGATGATGAGGACATCAATACCATTGTTACACCCACAGCCCCTGCTGCTATACATACTGGACCAATTACTAGAGCTCGCGCACGCTAATTGAATTATCAAGTACTTTCGTTTCTTGGTAACGATTCTAATGTTCATGAGAATATGATGCTGCCTAAATTGGATACATTTGTCTAGCTTACAAATGAAGGGCCTAGCTTGGACAAGAAAGATGAACCTTGGAACAAGTTCAAGCGTGGAGATGATGGCATGAGCAAGGGGATCCAGAACGGAGTTACAAGTGATGATTTCAGGACTTTGAAGCCACCATAAGGAGTGCATGAAGCCTTGGACGAAATATACAAGATGCCACTTCATAAATTTCGTCCAGAGGCTATTTTAGGTGCCGCGTCACCTTATTATTGGGCCAGGCCCATGTATTTTCGAAATACTTAAGTATAGGCTGTTTTTAGAGTCCGCATGTGTGGGGAAACAAGAGTTAGGGTTGGTTTCGGACCCCTCCTCCAAGGGCCACGAAATTATCCCCTCTTCCTCCATATATACAGCCCTTAGGGTGTCGTTTAGACTTTGGGTTTTGTTTAGATTAAAAGTTCGCCATAGCTGCAACTTCACGTACTCTGTTTGTGTCCAACGGCCAGACCAAGACGTCACAGAACCCCACCTTGATCAATAAAGCTTTCATCTTATATTCGCAATATCCAGATTGCAATCTCAGTTTCTTGCTTGTTCTTTGTTTGCTCGCAGGAAACAGACCCTCGTGGTAAGGTTGATCGTGCTCCGGTGTGGTCAATAACCCCTCGGAAGTTGGTTTAGCGATTGCTAAGGCGCGACGTCTTGCACGTTCGTAGTCGGATCGTCAAGGTCGACTCCCACAGAAACGATAGCCACCATCTCACCGAAAGATCGGGACACCCTCGCCTCTATCAAGTTGTAATCATTGAGTTGTAAATAAATAGAAGTGTGATGATTATCATTTTCTAGAGCATTTTCCCAAGTGAGGAATTAAAAAAAGGAGAGAAAGGCCATAAAAAAGAGAGGGCCCAAAAAAGAGAGAGAAAAAGAGAGAAGGGACAATGCTACTATCCTTTGCCACACTTATACTTCAAAGTAGCACCATAATCTTCATGATAGAGAGTCTCTTGTTTTGTCACTTTCATATACTAGTGGGAATTTTTCATTACAGAACTTGGCTTGTATATTCCAACAATGGCCCTCCTAAAGTGCCCTAAGTCTTCGTGAGCAAGCAAGTTGGATGCACACCCACTTAGTTTCTTTTGTTGAGCTTTCATACATTTATAGCTCTAGTGCATCCGTTGCATGGCAATCCCTACTCCTTGCATTAACATCAATTGATGGGCATCCCCATAGCCCATTGATTAGCCTCGTTGATGTGAGACTTTCCCCTTTTTGTCTTCTCCACATAACCCCCATCATCATATTCTATTCCACCCATAGTGCTATGTCCATGGCCCGCGCTCATATATTGCGTGAAAGTTTATAGGTTTGAGATTACTAAAGTATGAAACAATTGCTTGGCTTGCCATCGGAGTTGTGCACGATGAGAGCATTCTTGCGTGACGAAAATGGAGCATGACTAAACTATATGATTTTGTAGGGATGAACTTTCTTTGGCCATGTTATTTTGAGAAGACATAATTGCTTAGTTAGTATGCTTGAAGTATTATTATTTTTATGTCAATATGAACTTTTATCTTGAATCTTTCGGATCTGAATATTCATACCACAATTAAGAAGAATTACATTAAAATTATGCCAAGTAGCACTCCGCATCAAAATTATCTTTTTTATCATTTACCTACTCGAGGACGAGCAGGAATTAAGCTTGGGGATGCTTGATACGTCTCCAACGTATCTATAATTTTTGATTGCTCCATGCTATATTATCTACTGTTTTGGACATTATTGGGCTTTATTATCCACTTTTATATTATTTTTGGGACTAACCTATTAACCGGAGGCCCAGCCCAGAATTGTTGTTTTTGCCTATTTCAGAGTTTCGCAGAAAAGGAATACCAAACGGAGTCCAAACGGAATGAAACCTTCGGGAACGTGATTTTCTCACCGAACATGATCCAGGAGACTTGGACCCTACATCAATAAATAAAGGAGGAAGCCACGAGGTAGGGGGCGTGCCTACCCCCCCCCCAAGCGTGCCCTCCACCCTCGTGGGCCCCCTGTTGCTCCACCAACGTACTCCTTCCTCCTATATATACCTACGTACCCCCAAATGATCAAATATGGAGCCAAAACCCTAATTCCACCGCCGTAACTTTCTGTATCCACGGGATCCCATCTTGGGGCCTGTTCCGGAGCTCCGCCGGAGGGGGCATCCATCACGGAGGGATTCTACATCAACACCATATCCTCTCCGATGAAGTGTGAGTAGTTTGCCTCAGACCTTCGGGTCCATAGTTATTAGCTAGATGGCTTCTTCTCTCTTTTTGGATCTCAATACAATGTTCTCCCCCTCTCTTGTGGAGATCTATTCGATGTAATCTTCTTTTTGCGGTGTGTTTGTTGAGACCGATGAATTGTAGGTTTATGATCAAGATTATATATGAACAATATTTGAATCTTCTCTGAATTCTTTTATGTATGATTAGTTATCTTTGCAAGTCTCTTCGAATTATTAGTTTGGTTTGGCCTACTAGATTGATCTTTCTTGCAATGGGAGAAGTGCTTAGCTTTGGGTTCAATCTTGCGGTGTCCTTTCCCAGTGACAGTAGGGGTAGAAAGGCACGTATTATATTGTTGCCATCGAGGATAACAAGATGGTTTTTTTTATCATATTGCATGAATTTATCCCTCCACATCATGTCATCTTGCTTAAGGCATTACTCTGTTTTCATGAACTTAATACTCTAGATGCATGCTGGATAGCGGTCGATGAGTGGAGTAATAGTAGTAGATGCAGGCAGGAGTCGGTCTACTTGTCTTGGACGTGATGCCTATATACATGATCCTACCTAGATATTCTCATAACTATGCTCAATTCTGTCAATTGCTCAACAGTAATTCGTTCACCCACCGTAAAATACTTATGCTCTTGAGAGAAGCCACTAGTGAAACCTATGGCCCCCGGGTCTGTCTTCATCATATTAATCTTCCAATACTTAGTTATTTCCTTTGCTTTTATTTTACTTTGCATCTTTATCACAAAAATACCAAAAATATTATCCTATCATATCTATCAGATCTCACTCTCGTAAGTGATCGTGAAGCGATTGACAACCCCTTATCGCGTTGGTTGCGAGGAGTTATTTGTTTTGTGCAGCTACGAGGGACTCGCGCGTAGCCTCCTACTGGATTGATACCTTGGTTCTCAAAAACTAAGGGAAATACTTACGCTACTTTGTTGCATCATCCTTTCCTCTTCAAGGAAATCCAACGCAGTGCTCAAGAGGTAGCAGCTGACGACGAGCAGCAGTTCACCATGCATGCCGTGGTGGACACCCACAGAGGGTTCATGCAGCTCTTGGTGGTGTACACCAACAACCCGGTCTGGGTGGAGCACTCCATCCACATCATGGAGTTGTTGCTTGCCGAGGACAAGTACAAGGTGGTCGGGTTCGACCTCGCGTACACCCGTGCTCGTGCCGGGTCTCGTCCCAAAGTCGCCATCGCCCAGATGTGCGTGCGCAACCACGTCCTCGTCTACCACTACTGCATGGCCACAAGGCCTTGCGAGCGTTTCGCTAGGTTTGTCAACAGCCCCCACTACATGTTCGCTAAGGTGGACATCACCAACGATGTCAAGGTGCTCAAGAATTCGGGCATCGCCTACCAGAATCTTGTTGACATCCAGGGCCAATACAAGATCTAGGGCAGAAAGGAGCATGAGAAGGACTCACTGGTTCACCTCGCCGAGGCCATCATCGACCCCTACTACAGAGACATGAAGGATTCCTGCAACAAGGACAAGCATGCCTGGCACTCGGCCTGGATGGAGAAACTCGACAAAGCTGGCGTGGTGTACGCAGCCAAGGAAGCGTACACGAGCTACGACATGTACAGGCGATCGTTGACATGAGGAAGTGCCTCCTTCCCCAAAACGACCAGGGATCCAGCCGGAAGCAGAGCAATGGCAAGCGTCATCGCAACAATAAGTAGATGACTAGATCCTTGTTTTTTCTAGTTTACTATGCATGTAATTGCTTACTTTGGTGTGTAGAAATGTTATGTGTGTAGTCACTTGTGTAATTTCATGCTTAATTTGGTTTTGCAATGTTGTCTTTTTAAGTATATATGTTGATGCTCTGTAGACAGAGCAAATCACATCGCACACGGACTAAAAATTGGAACCCGTCGGTGATGATTTCATCAACCACTGACAATTGTATACCAGAAACCGTTTTCTCACAACACACACGGCTTGTAAATAGGAATCGTCTGTGATGTTATCGATCTTCCCACACATTTCTGACTACAAACCTGTTTGCCGCGTATCACACACATCTTGTTAAGTTGAACCATTTCTATTCTCTTGGCTCAACGCAAACAGTTGATCTGAGTGAACTGTATGTCGTATATCGCACACACCTTCATCTGGCTGCCCGTTTCTATTGTTCCGCCTCATCACAAACAGTTTATCCGAGTAAACCGTATGTCGTATATCGCACAAGCCTTCATCCGGCTGCCCGTTTCTTTTGTTGTGCCTCATCGCAAACAGTTCATTGAACTGAACCATATGCCCATCATCGCACACGCAACTAAAATATGAACCGTGTTTGATGTATCCTTCATCGCAAACGTTTTGCATCTTTTTTGACGGTTATTTTACATCACCGTTTGCGATTAACACATCGCACACAGTTTCGTCCAAGGGTCTCTGATCGTAGTGTCGCATTACCAGCATCCTGTAGTAGTGTGAATTACCAAAACCACCCGGGGATTAGTTGCACTTTCACCCTCATCGCACACGTAAGGAAAATCCGAACCATGTTTGATTTATGCGCCATCGCAAACGTTTTGCATCTTTTTGACGGGTTTTATACATCACCGTTTGCGATTAATGCATCACACACAGTTTCGTCGAAGGGTCTCTATTTGTAGTGTCGCGTTAGCAGCATCCTACAGTAGTGCTCTTTCAGTGACTCAAGTTCTTGATTCATGTTAAGGAGTTCATCTGATAAACTCTTGTAGTCGACTATGAGGGAATCATATCGGTTGGAAAGATCATCAACAGTTGAAGAAAAAGCATCATGCTCTTTGATCAACTTTTGATTCTTCTCCATCTCTTCGACCAGTAATCCTTAGGTTTTCCTAATATTCTTCTCAAGCATTTCAAGCTCATCTTGTCGAGATCTAGCAATCTTAACCGGTTTAGCATAGGCAATGTATTCAGGAGAATATCCATTCATGGATTTTTTGTGTTTTGCTGATACCTGATCCTTAGAGGTCTTTGCCATGAGACAGAATGCTATTGGTTCATCATCACTTGAAGCATTGTCATTGGTGTCTGATTCGAGTGATTTCTCAGATGATTCATAAGAAATGAAAGCATTGCTTCTTCCTATCCTTTTGTGAAGCTCTTCATCATCTGATTCTGATTTGGATGTCTCATCTTCAGATTCTATTTTCATTTCAGCACATACTCTGTTCAGTTGCGATATTTTCTTCATATAAGATTCGATGGTTGCTTTGGCATGCACGTCAGTGACTGGTCTCGTTGAAGAGTATGAGGAAGAATTTTTTTTCTTCAAGAGCTTAGTATGACGATCCATTTGAGTGAATCCATTGCAATGAAGATACTTCCATCGGTTGCTAGGTTTTCCTTCCCAACAAGGACAGTCTACTATGAGGTGACCGAATTGTCTGCACTTGAAGCACTTCATTTCTTTCGGAGGTAACTTTCTTGATGATTCAGGCAAGTCAAATTTGTTGTCATTTGTGAGACACAGACTCTGTCTTGGGAGATCATTTAGCCTTTCTGTGAGCATTTCTAGTTCCCTTGTGATAGTTTGTTGATTCTCGACATCTTCTTCTTCTTGTGAACTGCCATAGTGTGAAAGAATTTCCCCTTCACTTTTCGAAGAATATTCTTGGTCTCCATTTTCAAATTCCATCTTTTCTTCCTGAATAGACAACAGCGTCATGATATCGACATAGTGAAGTTCTTCATAGTCCGGTCTTCGCTTGATTCCAGCTATAATTGGATCAAAGGTTGCATCAAAAATGCTTAGCTGTTTGTTGACCACATCTCTGTCGGTGATACATGTTACTCCTCGTTGATGAAGTCTTTCAACAATGTTGGTCAACCGATCAGTAAGTTCCATGGCACTTTCCTTACGAAGACTTCTAAAACCAGTAAACATAGCACAAAGCATTTGAGTGTGAGGATCTGTTCTGACAACAAATTCTTCATGAGCATTTTATATAGCATCCCAGAGTTGCTTAGCAGTGTCAATCATTCAGAACTGAATTAAAATGTCTTTCGAGAGACTGTCACAAATGATATCTTTTGCTTGTGCATTCAACCATAGTAAGGCTTTGTCATAAGAAGTTGGATCATGAGGTTGCTGAATGGTATATCCATTTTCCACAATCTGCCAAAGTTCTATGTTGATGGCTTGATGTATGATTCTCATTCTCTCTTTCCAGTAGAGATAGTCATTTCCATCAAAGATAGGAAATCTTTCAGAGTGCAAGGATCTACCTGCATACGACATGCTCAAAACTCCAAGGTGGTTAAACCTTTAATAAACAGAGATAGGGAGAACCTGCTCTGATACCAATTGTTAGGACCGAGAGTATATCGACCAGAGGGGGGTGAATGGGAGATTCAAAACTTTTGTGAATGTTTTGAGCTGATCCCAAACACGGCAGCAGAAATAAGGTTCGATGGCCAAGAACTCAATCAAGCATGCTATTGAGGAACAAAACTTTCAATGTAGGATGCAATAGTGGTTTGAGCATAGGATATCACAGGTTTGACAATAACGATGGTGATGCAATATGCGAACAGATACAGTAGCATGAGAGGAAACTAGATATGAACCACGAAGGATAATTATGAGTAAATACACAGATGAGGTGAAACAAAACTACCCAGTGAGTTCACTCTAGTCTGAATAAGATAAATACAAAGAGAAATTTATACGACTGGGAGGATTAAACTCAAAGATGAGAAAGATACAAGAACAACGATGAACTTAAACTGATGGGAGTGACAGAGATGGCAGATATGAATGGTATGCAACAGTCAATGATTGATCAGATAAACTATCATCATAGAGTATGAAAGTAAACTGCTGAAGGTAATGCAATAAAGTAGATTTAACCAGTGGTGCTCGACGATGATAGAGAGATTTGGTAGACCAGTTCTCCCTTCTGCCAAAGGACTACGTCTGGTTGGAGGGGTTGTGATTTAACAGAGAAGAAAAACTCTCTTTGCCCTATTCTCCTTCAACTCGGAGCTGGCCAGACTCCAATCGATCACTCGTGGTAGATACTTGTCGGTGATCTCCAAACCTTCGTCAGACCTCTTCGCAAACCACAATGACTCTTGGTTGTTGAATATCTTGCTCGGTGAAGACAACAACTCTCCAACACTCGAGTCGACACCTATCCGTCTAGAGAGTGCGCATCTCTCAAGAGTAATAGGTACAAGAACTCTAACTCAGAACTACTGTGATGCTCAACCACTATCTAAGTTTTGGGCTCTTGATTTTTCTCTCGGTGGATCTTAAACTCAAATCACTCGGAGAGGGGTTTCTCAATTAATCTTCTCAGAAATCTTAAGCGGAGCAGCCAACGAACAATGTTGGAGCGGAGTGGCTATTTTGAAGGAAATATGCCCTAGAGGCTATAATAAAGTTGTTATTTTATATTATATTTCCTTATTCGTGATAAAGGTTTATTACTCATGCTAGAATTGTATTGATCGGAAACTTAGATACATGTGTGAATACATAAACAAATATTGTGTCTCTAGTAAGCCTCTACTAGACTAGCTCGTTGATCAAAGATGGTTAAGGTTTCCTAACCATAGACATGTGTTGTCATTTGATAACAGGATCACATCATAAGGAAAATGATGTGATGGACAAGACCCATCTGTTAGCTTAGCATATTAATCGTTCAGTTTATTGCTATTGCTTTCTTCATGTCAAATACTTATTCCTTCGACTATGAGGTTATGCAACTCCCAGATATCAGAGGAATACCTCGTGTGCTATGAAACGTCACAACATAATTGGGTGATCATAAAGATTCTCTATAGGTATCTTCGAAGGTGTTTGTTGAGTTGGCATAGATCAAGATTAGGATTTGTCACTCCGATTGTCGGAGAGGTATCTCTGGGCCCTCTCGGTAATACACATCATAAGCTTGCAAGCAAATGGCTAAGGAGTTAGTCACAAGGTGATGCATTACAGAACGAGTAAAGAGACTTTCCGGTAATGAGATTGAACTAGGTATGAAGATACCGACGATCGAATCTCAGGCAAGTAAGATACCGATGGACAAAGGGAATTACGTATGTTGTCATAACGGTTCGACCGATAAAGATCTTCGTAGAATATGTAGGAGCCAATATGGGCATCCAGGCTCCGCCATTGGTTATTGACTGGAGAGGTGTCTCGGTCATGTCTACATAGTTCTCGAACCCGTAGGGTCCGCACGCTTAACGTTCGTTGATGATCTAGTGTTATATGAGTTATATGTTTTGGTGACCGAATGTTGTTTGGAGTCCTGGATGAGATCACGAACATGACGAGGAGTCTCGAAATGGTCGAGAGGTAAATATAGATTATATATATATATATATATAGGACGATGGTATTTGGGCACCAAAAGTGTTTCGAGACATACCGGGAAGGAATCGGGTCACCAAAAGGGGTTCCGGGCTCCCCCCCCCCCCCCCCCCCCCGGCCAAAGGAGGGGACAGACCAGCCCACAAAGGGGCTGGTGCGCCCCCTCCCTTGTTTGGCCAACCCTAGGGAAGGAAAAGGGGGTGGGCCCTCCTGCCTTTCCCTCTCATGGGAGAAAGGAAAGGGGGGCACCACCCTCCCCTACCTTTCCCCGCACTCCAAATAAGGAAAGGGGCGCGGCTTGGAAGGGACCCCAAGTAGGATTCCTCCTACTTGGGCGCCTCCTTTGGTTGCTCCTCCCTCCCTTCCACCTGTATATATGTGGGAAGGGGGCGCCTAGCACACACCAGACAATTACCTAGCCGTGTGTGGCACCCTCCTCCACCGTTTACACCCCCATCATATTTTCGTAGTGCTTAGGCGAAGCTCTGCAGAGATCACTTCACCATCACCGTCACCATGCCATCGTGTTGTCGGAACTCATCTACTACCTCGTCGTCTTGCTGGATCAAGAAGGCGGAGGACATCATCGAGCTGAACGTGTGCAGAACGCGGAGGTGTCGTACGTTCGGTACTTGATCGGTTGGAGCGCGAAGAAGATCGACTACATCAACCGCGTTGTTAAACGCTTCCGCTTACGGTCTACGAGGGTACATACACACTCTCCCTCTCTCGTTGCTATGCATTTCCATGGATGGATCTTGCATGTGCGTAGAATTTTTTTATTTTCCATGCAACGTTTCCCAACATATTTATAGCCGCGGCATTTCCTAATGGGAAAAGACCAAATTGGACATGTGGAGTAGCCAATGACTAAACGACACGAGTCCAACGGTAAAAAATTGAGCATAACGGTAACATTCCTTGCGGAGAAAGTAATGCTAACTCCTTAGTTCGAAAGATATCTCCTGCGGCACGAAGAAACAACGTCTACCGCTACCAGGTAATCATTCGAAATATAAAGAGATTTCTCTCAGTCTTGCATAGGTTTGGGCTAAGCACCACAACGGATCTAAGTTTCGAGAACCTATACCCCTCTTAATAGTACGGAAGGTCCTATGACTCAAATAAATGAAAGAAGAACAACGAAATAATTAAATACTACGTCTTCACTTTGTTCTTTTCGGATAGAATCTCTGAACTAATTGCTTCACGTCAGCAATAATTTTCGAGGGGTTAACTCCCTCATATCAAGCTTCTCGCCTACATGTTTTCAACAGATGTAGCTCATTCTTCTCTGCAATGCAGATATACTTGGATGAAGTTTCTCGAACTTGACACCGGAGACAGCATTCTCTTCGGTTCTGCAGGGACTATTTCTCTCTGTATGCACTAGCAAACAAATCAGTAAATACATGTTTCTGTCAACAATCTCCAAAACACAAGAGGGCAAATATTGCACCAACAGACTTGAAACCCCAATTATATGCATGTGTGTTGTGAAAGCAAAGGCCTTGGGCAAATGAATGTTGTATGCTGGCAGATCGTGTTTGTACGTCAATTTCATTTGCAGGTCCAGCTACAAAACAGAAATGTATAGCCCAAAAAATGATAATGGAGGTGGTTGCATGGACGAAACCGCCTTGGGCCATGGAAGCATTGGAGGCGGTTTGCGTACTTAAACCGGCTGTAGTGGGAATTCAGTAGACGGTTCTCAAAACCGACTGCGCCGTTTCGAGTATTAGTGACAGAGGCTTTGAGATGGAACTGGAAACCGCCACCGGTCCATGTACAAGAATCACCTCCAAAGCCTGATTTTGTACTGGTGTTTGATTTGTGCAAGGTCGGTGTTCCTCCGTCTAGAGCGAGTGGGCAGAGGGTACTCTCCGGCAGTGCCATGGTGGAGTTGTGGCAGCGAAGTCCAGTGGTTTATTCCAGGTGGTGCATATTCTTAGGTCGTCGTCGGCCTTGGTTGTGTCTTAGTTCGGCAGCTCACGCGCTCCTACTCGGTAGCTTGCTTTTTTCGATAAAAGGCATTTTATTATCTCAAAAATGTAGAATCAAGCGGATACAAAGCATTATGAGTGGCATCCGGCCTCTGCATAACTAAGATGCACACAGCCAATTCTAAAAAGTTTGACAGAAAGAAAAGAAACAAAATCGACAAAACGACAACGGTAGAGTCATATAGACCGACACTATATATGCCTATGTCGAAAGCGATGGTGGGTCAATCCGGAGGTTATGCTGCCACCCATGTTGGAAAAAAACCTCCATAGCCACCCGCTCCAATCACATACACACCGTCTTAAACAGCGATTGGTACTCTGCTCGGTAGCTTGCTAGCGGCTTCTATTAGTGCCCGGCTTGTGTTTGCCTTGTTTTTGTTTTGATGAGATTTGTTTGAGGGATTCTCAACACATTGTATAGTTCAGTTGTGTGGATTTATTTATAAAGCAGGGTGAGAGGTTGTTTCGAGATATGGCGCACTTTCCTTTCCCTTAGTCAAATGCAGCAAGTATGACTACTGAGATAACGCGTACATACATACAAATCTGAATCCCGACAGGACGTGGGCTTGATAGATTCCATCGAATTCAACATCAAGATCACGCCTACATTGATCGCCGACTACCAAACTTCACGGTTGCTTGCTAACTACCAACAAGGGACAGCACCCACATGTTTATATGCTTTTCTCTTGACAACAACATCAACATGCAGCTCAAGAGACATGCATGCGTTGCATGCATGTGTGTACTGCATATATACATGTGCATGCATGTCGCGCGTGCTTCATATATACTAGTATAAATACCACTACTTGACAATCTTGGTTTACACAACTAGCATGATCATGTTGATTTGTCCAGTTAGTTATGTTGCACGTATATGTAAAATTGACTATACTCTAGTATATATGCACTCCTCAAGATCACTGTCATGCATCCGGTCTCTAGTATCGAGCTAGTATTACAATGGTGATTAGAATGCGCGATTAAATAATTCTCTAGCTAGCAGGTTCGATGCCCTGTCGCTATAGGGTTAGATAGAAAAGTAGCAACAAAGGGTGGACCCTCTCAAGGGAGGAAAAAAATGCACATGAAGTGTCAAGATGATGCCTCTTGCACATATCGCATGCTATAATTAGGAGGATCCCTCTGGAAGCAAACAAGAAGAGACTAACCAAGATATTGTATCTTAATTCTGATTAATTAATTAACAGAAGAGTGAAGGAGGCAGAAGCCAGAGATGGATGGAAAGGGCCAAGGCAAAGAGCTCATATTAAAAAGGGGGGCTAAACACCAACCAACCATTTGCATGCTCCATCCGTCCTCCTTCCTTCCTTCCATGCATGCTATGTCATGTTCTACTAAGCTAGCTAGCAGAAGAAGATAGTTCATCCATGCATGCATGACACCTCAATATATATTATTTCTGTTTACGATCTACATAGCTAGCTAGCCTCCCTAGCTATAAGCAGCTACCAAATTGGTTGAGAGGGAGTGTGCATTGCAGTGTTGAGATCAGTCACTGGTCGATCTGATCTCTAAGCTGAGGTGTGTGCATGGGGCATCACTCTTGCTGCAACCAGCAGAAGGTGAAGAGGGGCCTGTGGTCTCCTGAGGAGGATGAGAAGCTCGTCCGGTACATCACCACCCATGGCTATGGCTGCTGGAGCGAGGTCCCCGAGAAAGCCGGTGCGTAACCTTGATCCGTCTATCTCGACCGGCTGCCCCGATCCGGCCTCTCTCATTAGATTAACATATGAGTATTAGCTTCGCTCCTTGATGACCAGTTGAAGATGGGACTCTCTGGCTTGGAATTCATTTGCTTTGCTTAATTTTGGTGCAATGCCATGTTTTTTCTATGTAGGATTGCAGCGGTGTGGGAAGAGCTGCCGGCTGCGGTGGATCAACTACCTGAGGCCCGACATCCGGCGAGGGCGGTTCTCGCCGGAGGAGGAGAAGCTCATCATCAGCCTCCACGCCATTGTTGGCAACAGGTAGCTAGCAAGGACACAGTGGAAAATTAGCCTGATTCCTTCCAATTTGGGGGCAATTATTTTGTTCTATCTTAATTTGACAATGCCGCAACTTGGGCGCTGCTTATCAATCACTAATCTGACCTCTGCCAAATCTTGGTGACATACAGCATTTAATTACTTGACTACCAGCAATCTTGTAACTAATGTCGCAAGTGATTTGAAATCTCCTAAAAAGAAAAGGTGATTTGAAGTGTTACTCGATCATGCATGGCCACAAGCTTGTTTTCTCTGGAGCGCGCTATAGCTAATTAAGAGGGTCTAGTGTCTAGTCTATGTATATGCAACATCAGCATGACGCCATGTATACGTGCCAAATGGCGCCATACTAGCCGTCATTTTCTACTAGTTAAACTTGAACACGACTACCCTAACAACAAATCAATGAAGTGGTACGTACTACACAAAGCTAGCTATAGAGCTAGGGTTTCTTCAAGGCAAAGGTTCCAAGATTAGCTAGCTTAGTGATGACAAAAGGAAAATTTCACAGAATGACTTTACTGACGTAAACACGGCCGTATTGCAGGTGGGCCCACATTGCCAGCCACTTGCCTGGCCGGACCGACAACGAGATCAAGAACTACTGGAACTCGTGGATCAAGAAGAAGATACGCAAGGCTCCGGCGGCGCCGAACGTAACCACCACCTCGTCCACGACGTCGACGAGCCCACCTAACAACGGCCTGGCACCGTGCAGCGGCAGCACGGCCACGTCGGACGTCCACCACCGCCGTCTGCAGCATCCGACGTTCAGCTGCGCGCCAGCGGGGGACCACCTGCAGCTCGACGCCATCATCGGCCACCACCAGAGCACCAGCCTAGCCCTGCCGGTTGCCGCCGGGGCCGGGCAGGACTCGCCGCCAGGGATGTCGCATCACTGCCCGCTCTTCATGTTCGACACCGGCGTCGTCAGCACGCCGTTCGCATCAGCCGCGGCGCAGCAGCACCCGTTCATCGCCAGCTTCACGGCAGCGATGGCGGAAGCGGACACGCCCAGTTGCTACCACCTACCTCCCTTGGTGGACGGCATGGGTGCCATGGGAATGTGCATGGAAGCCATGGACGATCACTGCGGCGCCGGCGCCGGCATGGGCAATGGGTGCTTCGGGGACGAGCAGAGGCAGCGGCGGCGGCCGGGGCTGGAGGAGGAGGAGGGGGAGCAGCTAGGGCAGCATGAGCAGTGGGACGAGGAGCAGCTGCTGATGTGGGATGATCAAGAAGTACTAACACCGTCCAACATGGAGGCCATGCAAAGTGGTGAACACTCCCTCCTTTTTATGGGACCAAACGCATGATCGACCAGAAAGCTGCTAAATCCATGTGCACATATGCTTTGCTTGCTCCATGCATGCATGCATCCATGATCAAGGAGAGTATCTCTCCCCCTCTCACATCTGATATTTCTCTCTCTAGCTCATTCTGCTGATCCGATCTGTCCATAGACGAAATAATGAGGTTTTCCAAAGGTGCGCTTAATTTATTGTGTTTGATTTTTTTTCTCAAATTTTCCTAATTTTTTGGTTTTGGAGTGAAGAATGTTTGTTAATTGGGCTTTGTAAAGAGATAACTTGCATGCATGCATGTTTGCATTGCATGGCAACTGGTGTGTAATTGATTGATGTATGCTGAGTGAATTTATAATAAACAGGAAGGAATGAAAGGGAACTCCTCCTTTTGCTCTTTTGGATTCTTGTGTTCGTTTGTTTCTTCATGTTGTGCATGCATGCATGTCTACGGAGGGATCATTGTGTACCTTTTCAGTGACTAACTGACTTCTTGTTTTTATTCCTATGTTGTTCTGTTCTCTAAGGACAAGGTAAAGAAAAAACGATTTACACTAGCTACTAAGGCAAAATCTACCACACACGGCCCTGTCACCATACATTAACAATTTCACTTTATAAACGAGTCACTGATAATATGAGGTTATATAATGTGTTTAAACCGTCTTTGAAAATCAATATGTATGGACAGGTGGAAGCTAGACCTGGTAATAGAGATGTTTTTCTTTGCGGGGTGGTAATAGAGACGTTTTACAGTCCTTGAGAGATTGGCAGGCCTTTCTTGATGGAAATTATTGTCCTGGTTACTTCGGCATTTTGCATATGCACTAATAACTTCATCTACTTGTTTCAAAAAATAAAACTTCATCTTCAAAAGGAGATCATCCCCATCTCTCTAGACCCATAAGAATCTCCAAGAAGGAAATTTGCATGTTGCTCTATAGAGCAAAGATAAGAGAGATTGTTTTTTCTATGATGCACGTGATATACCATGCGTGCATTCACCATCCGTCACTGTTTTGAGATTCGTGTTACGTTTTCTCATTTTTAGGAAAACAAATCTTGCCTCAAAGTACTACATTTTCACCCTTATTTCAAAGTGTATCACCGCGTTTGATTGTTTCTCGGCAAATCCACTCTGAAACAAGTGCACTCTTATTTATTGGTACACAGAGAAATGTTATGATACACTTTGAAACAAGAAAATGTATGCAACACTATGAAATAAAACAATCTTAAAGCAATGGCGAACAGTGGATACATGCATCATTTCTCAAAGAAAAGGTCAAAGTCCAAAAAAATAGTTATGGATAGATAAAAATCAAGAGCTAGGTTGACAGATAACTTTGTGTAATCACTTATTCGTACGTGCAAACATAATATAGATTCATCCGGTGGAAACACTGTTGTTTTCCTTGGAAAAAATAGAGACGATCCAGTATATTGGCTTTTCTGCCAGTGTCCAAGGTCATGCGTGCACACTAGCTATATATATATATATATATATATATATATATATATATATATATATATATATATATCCGGGTTTGCTATAGTGCCATATTTTTTCCATATCCGGAATAACATTATGCACGTATGACAGACTGTATTAGTCAACGATGCCCTTGACTTGTCGGTACGTCGTGCACCCATGACAGACTGTACAAGTCATCTCTGCAAATAGTCTTTGTCGGCAGAAGACCGTGAGTGCTAGCTTTGACATTTGTGTGTGCCGGCGGGTGAAAGATCGATCGGTGCGTGCCATTGTATTGCACCCATGGGCCTATAGTTATTTGATTATTATATACTTAATTACTTCGCTGTCAATATCGTCTAGCTCAACAGTGCTATGTTAACTACAAGCTACTTTATTTTCAAGAAAAACTACAAGCTACTTACAACGTCGTCCCATGCACGATGTAGCTATAGGTACACGTAATAAGAGTAGAGAAATGGATGTGCCAGAGACGACGTACGTCGGCACCAACCAAAAGCTAGAAATATTTCATTAACCAATCATCGCACCGAGCATAATTTGAACCTGGTTCGAATGCTGCCGAGTGGCTTTATTAATTTAAAGCCGGACGCTTCTAGCATATTCGTTTCAAAAAAAAATCATCGCACCGAGCATAATTTGTATCAATACTCAAGAAAATGTTTAATTTTTTTTGTGAGTTGACGTGTTACCTAATCAGTCAAGCTAGAGTACCACTATATGATGATCGATGACATTGATTATTATGGACCAAAGAGTACATTACTACTATTTTTGCTCAGTACGTATTGTAGTTATACACACTCAAACAAATATGTGCATGTTGGTTCCTCAAAAAACAAGCATGGTTTAATTAATCGTTGATAATAATTGGTGACTTGTTGCATCATCATATCTATCCAAGAATGTTCCCTACATGTCACATCACTGCCGGCATATATATGTTAGGTGCTACGTTAAGCCAGCGGGGCGCATGCATGAGCTGCTCGATCATCATTTTCTGGCTCATTTCATTTTTTTCATTTTTATTTTGGCACACTTCATATATAGCTAGCTAACTATTGAGAATGATAAATTAGTGAAGAATAACGTACTCCCTTTGTATCGAAATAAGTATCGCTGACTTAGTACATATTTTGAGACGGAGGGAGTACAAGACTCGCCCAAGGGAGAAATTATTGGCCGTGAATGCCAACTGCCAACATCAAGGACGAAAGGACTATCGATGGAAAATACAGAGCCCAAACCTCTTTTCAAAGAAAAAGAAAAGAATAAACAAATATATTAATTAAAAAATAATTTGTCGAACTATGTTCATGCAAAAGAGAAAATGACATGAATGGGAATGATTCGTGTACTCTCATAGTCCACGGGCGAGTGCATGAGGAAGATGGCGTCGATTTTCCCCAATGACTAATTTTGTGAGAACTGAGAGCCGCTTGGTTGGCTAGCATTGCTGGTGCCCTGGAGTCCGGGACTTGCACAGTGCGCTTGTGGTTGTTCCTCCTGTCTAAAAATGTCGCCAAGGGCTAGTCATGTCTAATCTCGTTTTTTCTCAAAAAAAAAATTGTAAAGATGATCTTGTAAGGGTTGATCGGCTTTAATATTTGATCTTTAGCATTTTCGCAAAACAGATCAGCGTATGGTGGAAAATCAAATTAATATATGGTTCGATCAATTTATTGTGTCATTATCACAGTTAATCACAACAACTGGACCTTGCAAAAATCAAACAAATATTTTTTTCCTCGGATACGCAAAGCTTGCATATCATTGGCATGGATAGAAGAGTAAAATAAGTACCGAAAAGGTGCAACAGATAACACAAACGCGTGCAGACGTGAACATGGTATCCAGAGCAGAGAGACAAGAGGTACCTTATGTCCTTTTAAAAATACTAGGAAGGTGGTGTCCATTTCCCATAGACCTATATGTTTGTTTTCAATTTTTATAAGGATGGCTTTGTAAGGTTGGTCTAGACTTTTTTTTACCGCAGTAAGAGCATCTTCAACCGGCACGCTAGGTATGGTGCGCACGGAAAAACGTGGCTTTTGCGCGCGCGAGCCCGGTTGGCGCGCTCCAGCAGGCGCGGGAAAGTTTAGCGCGCCAAAAAAATTGCGCGTGTGAAAAAGCGGCAACGTGCATGGCAGTTTTGGCATGCGGCATCCAGCGCGCTCTATAACCCGCGCGCGAGCGCCCGCCAACAGCCATCTCCATTGCCTCTCTCTTCCTTCTTCCTCGCCTCTGTCGGTGCCCCACCGTCGTCGCGCCCTTCTTCCTCGCCTTCAGCGCCTTCTCCTCCGCCACTGCCATGCTGCCGCGCCCCCGGAGCAGCTCCGACTACCGCGGCGTCCGCGTCCACCCCTCTGGTGTGTATTACACGGAGATCCGCTCCAGTGATACATACCTCGGGCTCAGTACGTTCGAGACCGCCCACGAGGCCGCCCGCGCGTATGGCGCGGCGACGTGGCACCTCGGGAGGCCACGGGCGTAGATGAATTTTTTTGGATGCGCGAGCAGGCGCAGGACCTCACGCCTCCCCCGCGGCTAGTCACCGCAGAGGACCGCCGCATCCAGTGGAGGCGGGAGCGCCGCCTCCTCATCATCGAGGCAGATGAGCACGCCATGGCGGTGTGGCGTGAGCGCTTCCAAAAGGATGTCGCCGCCGAGAACGAATGCTGGGCACAGAGGAGGGTGGAGCGAGCCGCGGATCAGGCGGACAAGCGTGAGCGGAAGGTATTGGCGGAAGCCCAGTGTGAACTGGGAACTGCGTCGACCTGGGACGACAATGATCCTCAGTAGGAGGACACGTTTTATCTACTATATTTGCATCCTAGTATCGTTTTTATCTAGGTTTATTTATATCGAATGAACTAGCTTGTGGTGTTAGCCTTGAACTATGCTATGAATAAGAATCTATGTGTTGTTTCAATTTTTTTGTATGTGTTGCTTCGTGCACGCGCTGGATTTTGCAGTGTTTGCTGAAGCTATAACGTTGCGCTTTATTTTGCAGCGCCTGCTGAAGCAAGCGCCCTCCTGCGCGCTAAAAAAGACTATTTCGACGCTGTAAAATAATTTAGCGTGTCGCGTGGATTGCACACGTATTGAAGATGCTATAAGGGTTAGTCTACTTTAATATATGTGCCATATCCTTTTTAAAAAGAAATATCATGTAGCCGAAACTAGCCCAAAGATGCGGAATTCAAGCAAGGGGGGCAAGGAAACACATCGCAAGGATCATTTGGGGTCCGTACAAGCACTTGCAATTAATGTAACCATTAACCAACCACGTATGTGGTAGAGAAACTAAAGCACGATATAATTCCACGTAAGCAGCATGACGATCGAACATGCATGCACGCACGCACGCACCCAGTTGAGCGGCAACGTTCGTACGTACGTGTTGTCCTAGCAAGAAAATGAGTTGGAGTAATTTATTATTAGTGCTAGTGGTGACGTAACTTTCAGATGCGGTAAGTAATTTCTGGGGTGTAGGAGTATGATGCATGGATTAGGTGGGGTTGGACTTTTAACGACGGAAAGGATTAGTTAGCTGATGGGTCGCATGCAGCGGACCTCGACCCGTCGATTCGCTTCACACGTCGCTGCGCAACACCGACGAATCAAAGCACGCAGTACGCACCTAGACCTAGCTAGCCCTTGCTTGCTTCCATGGTAAGTGTATCTTTTCTTATTTCATGGTAAGTGTTCTTCTTAATTCAGATGGAGCCAGGAGATTTTATGTGCACGACGCCGCGCATTATTAGCATAAACAAGCGCTACAGTGCATTTCAAGCATGGACCCAACCCCGGGGTTTCTCCCGTCTCCTGCCGCCACATCGACATCCAAATTAAAGCACGGAGGCAGGCAGGGGGAAGCAACGGAGCACAACGGTTGTTCACGGAACTAAACATGCGCGGTTTTAATTCTGTCTCTGTTGCATTGCAGTGTGTGCTGTCACTCATGATCCTGTGGTGGCTTTCGTAAGAATGCAGGCACGAATGGGATGAGGCGTCTATCTGACCAAGTTGATACATCACGTGACACGCATGAAGGAAGGGTCCTTCCTTTTCCCCCCTTCCAACATCACAGTTTGTTAGGCTTTGAAATCTAGCAAAGCAAACCGACGGTGCCACGCTCACTTGCTAAGTCTTACTCCTACTACTGGTACAAGACTTATTATTATATACTACGTACTAATAATATTGTTTGGAAAATTCAGAACCGACAGTCTTGAGGAGCGTGGTGGTGTCAATGGCACTCTTTCATATGCTACTATTTTCTTTACTGTATTTCCTTTTAGCGGTGACAATGACAGAGCAGGTATGTTTTCTTTTTCTTCTAGCAGTGACGATGACAAAACGTACGTGTTACTCCCTTTGTTTCTAAATATATGTCTTTATAAAGATTCCACTATAAATCATATACAGGATGTATATAGATGCATTTTAGAGTATAAATTTATTTATTTTGCTTTCTATGTAGTTCATAATAAAATCTCTCCAAAGACTTATATTTAGGAATGAAGGGAGTATTATTTTTTTACTAGGACTAGGAGTGACAATGACACAACGGGGTTTTCAAAATATTAGGCTAGTCATAGTGGGAGTAACTTAGCTAGTAACATAGCGCATTTCAAAAAAAATTGCTTATGTGGCAAGTAATTAATGAGAGGTGGTAACATAATATGTTGCTGTAACATAGCGATTTTCAAGACAAGATGAGTCTATAAACTAATAAATGAAGTTATCTAAGATACTACTATTATATTACTTTGCATTATGAAGGTAGTAACTTAAGCTAGTGTCATATACATGACACTAGTCTGAGTTACTCCCCACCATGACCAGCCTTAGAGGCTTGATGGGACCACTGATTGTTTGCTTTTGCTTTTGTTCATTTCATTTATTCCGTAGGTTTTTGTTTGTGCAGGACGTGTCCATCTAGATGGCATCCTTCCTTCCCACTCCCAAGTAGTGTACTCCTTTCATTCCACAATGTAGTGCTTCATCTATCTCCGTGCTTCAACTTTGACCGTAAATTTAACTATCAAGACCGATTGCAGCGGGAGCAAAATTATATAATTTTTTTTCTGCCGCAGTTGGTCTCGTTGGATAAATTTATGGTCAAAGTTGCACCTCGAAAAGCGCGGACGCACTATATTTTGGAACGGAGGGAGTACTTCTCTAGCCGACAAAAATTCTAGACCAGCGCTTGCACCGTACAAAGATCATATCAGCTTGCTACTTAGCTACCAACTCATCAGATGCGGAGCTAATTATGCTAGCACAGTGCACCATTACAAACATTCTATTCACGATAGTCCGTACCTACTCCACCTGGAAATACTTGTCGGAGGAATTCTTCGAAAAGTATTTCAAGACGGAGGGAGTATTATATCTTGCCTCCATTCCAGTCACATCCTTTCTTTCTCTAGTGATAACATGCTCTGGACCTAGGTGCAGAGAAACATGGACATGCATGCGCCAACTGACCTGAACTGCACTCAACTAAGTTCCAACAGGGCACAAAGAATGATCATGCCAGTTGCTAAAACACTGTGCACATCAAACATGCTGTCAACAACTCAGATGGCTAGGACGGAGCACAACACGTCAGAAAGCGTACAGACCGAGTTACAGATTCCTGCTTTTATTCATGTAATATCACTAATAAAATGCTAGTGTTTATTCTGTCAACTGTCTATAACAACAATGCGACTCCCAAAAGAATAATTATTAGCTTAAACAACTTGGATCACGCCTACTGCATTCCGGGAAGAAATGTTGTTGGTCATGTTTTGTTGGGAGGGCAGGCCAACCGTCAGCTCCAGATCCTTGTTCTCTGCTGCATGATCTGTCTTCGCAGCCGTCGCAGGAGGCAATGGTGAAGGACCGCTTTTCGGGATCAGGAATGCGCTAGTACATGAAGTCAGGTTAGCTTCAAATGTCAGGGCACTTGTGTTGGCAGTCGCGGGAGCTGATGGAGGTGTCCCTTCAGGGACTATTGGAATTGGTCTGAACAGCGAGGGTACCCGCGAGAAGCAATCCTGACAACATGGCGTACAAGCATCAAAGGTCAGTTACTAAATAAGCATAGTGATGGTGCACAATACGCATACGCATAGCAACAAACAACAAATATGCACATCATGGTACGAGCTGTTGACACCTAGACCATAGTGCAGGTAATACGCACCCAGTATACCAACCAAAAGCACAAATGGCACATGCAATGCAGTTTCCTATAAGACCAATATTACTTTACCCACTATCTACGTAGTAAGCATGGTACTTAGTGATAAATAATCTTGAAGTTGGAAGTTGCAGTTTTTATCACAATTCTCATATTTATGTGTGTAAGCTTGAATTTTAAAGTAACTCTACGAAATAAGGCACCCGATTGTTGTGTTGGCATTTGAAACCACTGTTCTGGAACAATTGTGCTAGACCTTCTGCAACAGTGATGGTACCAATACAGTACAGGATTCAAAAACATCATTTTTTATCATCTTATCGTTACTTGTTTGTTGGACTAAGACAGCAGAACTATGCTAAAAGTGTGAAGGGTATGATAGCCCTAACGGTGGGGTATACAGCGCAGCCTACCTATATGATGCTCCAAGACTCTCCAACAAGAGACCATCCAAATCATCGCAAAAGACTCTACAAAATTTAACAAGTTAAGGATTAGGGTGGTCTAATGTCCAACGAAAATGCAGGCTACACACAAATGACAGAAAACTAATGATGATTTGACCGGTTAACTTAATTTTCTTCCTAATGTATACTTTTAATGTGAAACTGAAATAAAACTATGATGATTTGCATAGTACTACCTTAATAGAGAGTAAATAGGAGCACCAAACAACTAGCACATACGCACTATAACTCGAATCCCCAAATCTACTAGTGAACCCCAAACTGCAAATAAATTTTCTCTAAATTCTTTCTTCAACTAGAATATGATTGTGACTAGTTTGTAAGATATCTAGTAAATAATAGAGTACTCCCTCCGTTCCAAAATAATTTGAGTTCTGGGTTTGTCCTAAGTGTTAAGATCTACAATACCAAATACACGTAGTACGAAAATATATTTTATAAAGAATCTCATGAGACTAGTTTGATGTTCTAGATGTTAATATATTTTTCCATAAACTTGGTCAACAAGTTAGACTTAAGGCAAACCTAGAACTTCAATTATTTTGGAACGGAGGGGGGAGGGGGTATGTACAGAAAATTAGCAGTGATCTGCTAACTGTATTTTGACAATATCAAATACTACAGCATGGTACTTGCATTACCATGTGGTTCATTTTGCTGAGACTTCCATCCACATTTGTTGCCGTAAAAGATGGAACTGGGGGAGGAAGATCTCTTGTAACTTGTTTTGCTAGATTAGCTGCATTCGAAGATGATACTCCTTCCTGAAAATGAGATTGCCATATCTAGTTCAGTGCTGACCTAGCATGCTAAAATTAAACAGCGTGTAAATCATGAACTTACCAAGCTGCTGTTCTGGAGTTGATTAGTCATAGTTACCATATCATGAAATTTTGCCATTGTTGGTGGTAAGATGGGGCAATTTGGTGCTGGTGACTGCATTCACAAGTGTGCAGAGCATTGTTAAGAAATATTAGACGTCAGGTAAGTACTCCACATGCTGGGCAGGAAGCAAAATTACCAAATCGCTTGCCATCATATCGAAAAGGCTAGACCTGCGCTTCTTCTTGTTTGGATTAGTTTGTCTGAGAAAATATTTCTGAGCATGACTGGCCACTTGAGTTGGTGTCCTGGTAGTAACGAAATTTTTTGCTATACCCCTCCAGTCTCCCTTCCCCAGCTTTTCGAGACCAGCAAGAAATGTCCTATGCTCTTCTTCAGTCCAAGGGACAGCTGCATAGTTGCAATAAATACTATTAACCGAATGGCAGCAGATACATATATGCATCAAAGAGCTGTAGTTGGAAAAAAAAAATCCACATATTCATATTTCTCTTCTTTAAATTAATATGGTAAAAGCTCTTGTTGAGTTGGCTATGAGAACACTTTGCTATAAAAGCTGTCCCGAAAGATTGACATGACGTCATCTGATTCTGCTGCTCCCAATACAAGTCGAGAACTGAATCCCGGTTATCTAAAAAATAATCAGAAGACAAGAATTTGCACAACAAAATAATAAGTAGCAAAAACATCAAGAGAAACCAATGCAATGGGGGGTAGCACATTCGACAAATAAATTTAAGCAACCAACTAAACATAGGTGGAGTGGGGGCATTCTTGTCATGTTACTTCTATTTTCATCAAATATATCAATATATGAGATAATCCTTGTATAGCCCAACACTTAGTATGGTATGTTTTGAAGTATTTCACTAATCCCAAGAACTATCACCACCACTCCGCTAGACTCAGGCAATGTCAGACGTCATCATTTCTTAACTTCATTAATAGCTTCTTTTGTAGCAACTCCTAAATCTAGCTTTCACGAGAACCTGAAACCTCACCAAACAACTTTACATCCGCCTTGCCTGCTTGTGCAAATAATGTATGGGATCATTTATGCAATGCGCTATTACTAATACTCTCATGTCTTTAGTCAGTTTACACTTGTCCAATAATCTAGGCCATTGCGGTTGCATTAGCATCCAGATAGAAAATGCACACCACTTTATTACTAGAAGATTTATACCGGGAGTAAACGCAGATCCATATAAGTGACATCATCATTCATTCAGTTCTAGCGGGCAAAGGCCTGAGACACCTCCCAAGAAGGCCCCATCTTCAAGTTAGCAAAATTGCAGGGTACTATTCCAAAGTATCAACTGGTGTTCTATTTTGGAAGGCTCTAATCCTTACGGAACAAACTATAATAGTGAACTAGAGAAAAACTGGAGTCTGGAACTAACAAACCAGGAAAACAGTTTTAATAACTGATCCAATATCACAATAACTGCAGGCACATCACTAGAAAAATGAGGTCCTGGTAAATTTCCTAACCAAACCTGGTAGTAAATAATGCATTATGAGAAAGCACCATTGCACTAGATGGCACCATTGTTTTTAAGGCGGTAAGGAGACCTAAGGCGAGCACCACCCGCTCTAGCGCCTAGGCGACGCCTAAGCGTCTAAGGCGGGCATATTTGTAAGGCGCTGCCAGGGCGCCTTATCGCCTAAGCGTCCAAGGCAGGACGCCTTAAAAACAATGGATGGCACGAAGTAAGGCTTCATAGGTCAGTGTGATGCAGAAAATGGATGACAAGTGGCGACCCGGATGAGCGGTGGAATGACGACCATGGATATTTTTTGCATGGCTACAAGTTTATGAGACTTTCAGACGCGGGCATTTGGCAACAGGTCATAACTTCCCTCGACAAAAGACACGGACCTCGTCTTTTCTAAGCACAATAGAGCTATGATCCATCAAATATGTAATTTCACAAAATTCACCAGACGCGAGATAAAAACTGTTCTCTCTTAAGCTTGTAACGAGGTAAATATAAGTACGCAAGCACTACACTACCTTAACATGGCCACAGAACATGGTGTAAATCAGGTACAGGTCTGGTGACAGTGTCGCTCAACCTCTTGCTTGAACGACTAAAAAGGCAAGCTTACACCCAGCCCTTGTATGATTGAATATACTATACATAAAAGAAATTCAATACAAATAAAAACCAAGGATTCTCTAACCAGTTATACATTTCCCAATCATCCATTGGACGTTACCTCCAATCCATACCCTGTTACCAAAGAAAATAACACCCCCCCCCCCCCCCCCCCCCTCCACATCCTTGGATCAGTTTTAAATAATTCTACTATGCAAAGAAGCTGTAGAGTAATAAAGGAGCTTTCAGCCAAGCTAAGAAGCTTGATGGATTCGCAAACAAACCATTGCACATCTACCACCTCCAAATCCTCATTAGCATTAAATCAATATACTCTAGCACCCAACATCTTACACATTCAATGGATCAATAAGCAAAGAGGAATTAAATGGTTGGTACAATACGAGCACAAAACAAGAGAACAAACTTCCCTCTTTTGTTGACCCGCAAACACCCGCCCCAATCGAAAATCTACCGCCTCAATAGACCTGAATCACTAGACTCTGCTGCATATAAGGTCAGTCTTTTGCTATGCACGCGCAAACACAAAGGAACACCATTTCGGCCAATCCAGGAAGCATATATAAGAAAAGTAAGAAAGGTCAGAGCTCTATACATCCGAACAGGCTATGATGATCAAACTAAACATTTGTACGAGGGGAACGAGACGATCCATGGCCAGATCTTTGCGTATTTGGATGCATCAAAGGAGAGAATTTGTTTAAGCAAAAAGGGAGAGGCGGCACCTTTCTTTCTCTCCTGCGCCCTCCGCCGCTTGCCGGACGACTGCAGAAGGCCGCCGTCGGAGAGGTAACCGTCGCCCGCGCCTCCAGCGTCCCCGGAGGGGCAGGCTGAGGCGAGGGCGGCCAGGTTGCCCATGCTCTTGCACTTGCGCATCACGTCCTCCCTCGCCGCCACCGGTGGGTTGGGGCTCGGATCCCGGTCACCGTCCGGGGGATCCAACTGCGGCGCCGGCGCCGGCGCAATGGTGACGCCGAAGAGGCGCATCCCTGGCGGGCGCGAATCTTGAGGCATCCCGGCGGCCGGCTCCGACGAGTGGGGCGGTGGCGTTTTATTGGGAGATGTCGGAGGGGACGAATGGAGACACATTGGCAATTTATCGGACAAACAAAAGAAATGGAGAGTGTTTTTTTTTAATATATACATATTGCTGTTGTTTCCTGATTTGTTCTATACTAGTGCTAGCACCTCTCTTCCTCCTGAGTTTTTCTTTTAGCATTTTAACTTCTCTACTGTATGCTTTTGTAACTAGTTTGTTTTGAGTGGTTTGTAGGAGTATTTTTTATGTCTTTGTACAGTCAGATGGCTAGAATTGTTGAGTCCCAGCAATGCTTTACAAGAATTGTCTCGAGTTATAATCTTAAAATGAGCACTTGGTATTTAGAAAAACAATGACAAAATTCAGATTAGCTTTTGAATTTTTTATAGGGTCCCGATAATTGCCACACGTGTGAACGTTAGGGAGGCTGCCCACACATTTTGTGTGGTGTATAAGAGAAACAACCCACACACCCACGTGTGGGCAAAAAAAGTAATGCACACACCTTTTTTTTTTCTCTCCCGATCCCTCTCACATGCGTGTGTGAGCAAAATAGATAACGCCCACACGCCCCGTACGTCAGGCCTCGTACCTCGTGGTCCGCCACGCCCGCGTGACAGTCACCGCGCATCCCGCAGTTGCCATGGTTCAGACCCTCGTCCATATTCGTTTAACTGCAGTTGTTATGTCGCTGAACTTCGGTTGCCATGTCGTACAATTACAGTTGCCATGGTTGCTCAACTGAAGTTGCCATGTATGGTTTGATCTACTGCAGTTGCCATGATTTTCAAAACTTTAGGAGTTGCCACCCATTAAACACTAGGCAGTTGCCATGTAGCACTACAAGAAGGCATGGCAAAAAAACATGTTTGGGTAAAAGAGAGAGTTGCCATGTGCTCACAAGCATGCTAGGGCAGTTGCCATGTAAAAAAAAGAGTTGCCATCTGCTTACGTGCACGCTACGGCAGTTGCCATGTACCATGCAAAAACACATGGCAACTCGGGTAAAAAGCGTTGCCATCTGCTTACAAGCAAAGTTAGGGCAGTTGCCATATACCTGCAGAAACACATGGCAACTGTCAGCTTTGGGTGTGGGCTAGGAGACGGGCGTGTGAGCGAAGTGATAAACGCCCACACACCAGCCCCCTCTGCGTGAGTGAAACTAGTGTGTGGGCGAATTGCTAAACGCCCACACACCAGTCACCCGTGTGATGAAAAAAGGACGTGTGGACGATCGAATGAATGCCCACACACCAGCTTAATCCTACGTGGCACACAAAAACTGCTAGAACGCGCCAAGATTCATGCATAATTGATTGAACGAGGATCCATGCGTGTGGGCGAGTTGCCAGACGCCCACACGTGTGGGCGTTAACATTTCCGTTTTTATATCCTATAAAGATTATTAATAAAATCTACAATATTACCCGCTAAGAAAACTACAATAGCATTCTATATTTGGACCGTGAAACCCGATCGGTGTATTTCATTTAGCCCCTCTTGCATTATTGGTAACATATTTGTTCCAGTGGTCAATTTTGTCGAATGTTTTTGTGATCAACGGTCACTGGAGCTAAGCAGTTGTAAGCTTTGATTGGCGTGTTGGATAGGAAACATGTTGCTTCTAATTAATTCCATATGAGTATTACCCGCAAATAAAAAAATTATATCCATACTGAAATTCTTGAATGATAGAATTTCATACTGTTCAATAATTGGACTCTTAATATTTGTTCACCCTGTCGAACCAATTGTTTATTGAGAACTGTGTTTCCAATTTTGAGGCATTGGTCGAGGAACGGAGGTTATAAGTTATACTTTTGGATAAACTACACCAAGGGAAAAAATTGATATTTACTTGATGTTGATTTTCATTTTGGCACACACTGGCTATCCTAAGCTGGAAATCTTAAAACCGTCAAACTAGGCACGATGCATGCGTCAGAGCATCTTCCTCATGTGATTAAGTTGTAATAGCCAGCTTAAACTTATTTGTTATGTCCTATTTTATTATGCTTTGGGTTTGGATCTCTCAACCATTCTTTATTCTCTAACTTGATACCGATCGTGAGATGATTCCAATCGCAAGCTTGTGTTTAGCACGTATGTACATACAATGTACGGAGTATCTCTACTCCTAATGTCTTAGTTGGTAGGTCGTGTTCCGGATTTTATTTTCGTCCCACCTCACCTGGTCTTTTTTAGTACTTCTTTGATACTTCCTCCCACCTCCCCCTTAGAGAGATGGTTTTTTTTCGTCCTTCCCCGCACCTCCCGCTTTTAACGTCTAGCGATGCCTGCGAGCGAGGTCGAAAAAAAGCCTACGAAAGAAAACCAACGAAAAAAACCCACGACCGAGGCAACGCACACCCTCCCTCCGCAAACCCTAGCCGCCGCACGAGGGAAGAGATGAGGGACAGGACGTTGCGTCCACACATCTCCACCGCCGGCCATGCACGACCGCTCCTCCACGACGACACCAACCGTCCAGAAGCGGAGTCGCCGCCTCGACCCGGGGTCCCCCCGTCCCCGCCGTGGTCGGCGCCACGCCCATCCCGAGGCACCACCCGCTCGTTGTCGGCACGCCCGAGCTTGCCAAGAAGTTCGCCGTGCCGCGGAGGGGCTCCTGGGGCCGAGAAGCATAGCGGCGCCGGTGATGCCGGGGTGCTCTTATCACCCAAGGTTGTCAGGCCCATCGCGCTCAACTTCGAGGAGAGGACGCCCGTCAAGGAGCGGCCCTCGCCAGCGCGGAGCTCGGCGTCGGTCAAGAAGAGCACCACCATCATGCCCAGGCTGGTGACACGCGGCTGGAGCTTCGTTGCCGACAGGGCGACCCACCTCCTCCTCCACAGAACAAGATCCCAAAGGGCCGGTTCCACCTGTATGTACTCTGCACACCTGAACTGAACATGTTCTGTCTTGCAGCTTCTGAAGCTGATTTGAACTGAAGCTTAAAGTGTATGTGCAGGAGAAGAGCTCGATGAGCTGCACGGCTCACGCACGATGAGCAGGAGGCCCAGGGAGAAGGAGCCCTCCTTGCTGGTCTCTAGCCGGCGTCGGCAGCACAGCCGCCTCCCCCAAGAGGAGGCCCTCCTTGTCGGCCTCTCCCGTGCTGGTGCCAGGGAAGCTCAATGCTCTCGGCAAGGTAAGTGATCACATTCAGATGGGCTCTTCTCTCTGTCAGTTTTTCTATCTGCCTTTTCTTTGAACTGATCCGACGCTGGGAAATTTTATTTCAGGAAACCAGGGAGCAGGCGCAGAATCAATGGCAAGCCGAGTCGACAGGTGACTTCACACATCAGATTGAATCAATGGTGATTTTCTACTGGCACATCTGTGCAAAAAAAATGACAATTGATAGCCTCTTCTTTAGCTATCATACCATGTGTTGTGTCACTAAGTTACGATCTCAGCTGTGGTCTACATATTTTCAGATTACTGAAGTTTATAGCCCTCCAATGCAGTATATGTATGCTTTACAAAATTATCCGAGTATTGCAAAATTGCATGATACATCAAATTGGAGCGTAGCCTACATACTGATGGACTGTGGACTTATGTTGCTTATTTAGAGGCTACCGTACATGGATTTGGTATGATATTGATTGCAGAAATTTCTATACGACTCTTGCGAATTTCAACCTTGTTCTTCTCCATGATTTAGGAAAACTACAACTATTTGGTGCACGATCTAAAATAGCTGCAGGCTAATCCTCCGCTAATGTTCATAATGTTATGTGGTACACAATATGGGTAAAGGAGAGCACATTGCTCTAATGTTTTTGCATATGATATTAAATCAGACATTTCAGTGGATAATATATGGTATTGACTTGGACATTGGTGCTGTGGAACAACCTAGCGGGTATTGGATCTTATAGAATTATAGAGTTGGCAGGGTCTGAAAATCATGGTGTTGGTGTTTCAGCCTATCAAACGCTAACCCGTCTCGCGGTGCGCCACCGCCCGTCGCGGCCGCCCCCGCCACCTCCCGCCGCAGCCGCCGCCCCAGCTCCAGCCATGGTTGCCGCCCCACCTCCAGCCGCGGCCGCCGCCCCCACGTCCCACCGCGGTCGCTCCCCGCGCCAACGACCCCTTCCCCCGCCGCCGCGCCACGGGTCCACTTCGCCATGAGCTCCAGCGCCGACCATCCCGCCGCTGCTCGTGATCCCCTCTTCCATCAGCTCCACTTCACCGGAACTGTAAGTCCACATGAGTATGCGTAGCAGGTTCACCAGATCCTCCTAACATGTTCTTCCTTCTCCAAAAATATTTTCTTTTATGTTTAATTCTTCGTCATATGATCATTTCCTATTACCCCGGTGCAGGCCAGTTTGTGATGTTAGATAGTAGTTGTGTAATATATATATGCTAGATAAGGTTTTGTACTCCTGATTCTAATGTTTTGTTTCTCACGCCTGAATTCAGGAAAATCAGCCAAGATACACAACAAACATATCAACCGCAGCTATCTGCTATGCGCACATGTGCGAAAACAAACTTATTAATCCTTTGCCGCAGACAATACTGAAGCACTAACACAAACAAGATCCTTCTGAAGGTAGTCTCTGAATGCAAATGATCATGACTTATGAATTTGGAGCCATGGCCCATGTGTAGGCAAGGGCAATGATCCCATTTACTACTTGAGCGGTCCAACAGAGGTATTTCTATTTTTCTATCCTCAGAAGAAAAAAACAGTGAAAAGAAGATAGAGCTCGTTTAGTTTGTTTCTACAAATCTTCGACAACACGTTTATAACAATATCACCAGCCTAAATGCTTGTTACTTACAATATTTTTAATTTAGTTGACCTCTTGAATGCAGATTATTGAAGGTTGTTTCTGAAGTTGTGATTGACTGGAACCAAAGGAAAGTTGGAGACTTTTTTGGTGTCAATTGCTTGGATTAAGTGGGAGTGAAGATGTTCTTTCTGTCTATATCTGGTTCTATTATTGGCAAATTTGTGCCTTCGAGATTGCTGCGAGTGTTTGTGTTCTCGAGCTGAAAATTTAGATTATTACCATGTTTGGTCTCCTGAATATAAATCATGATTCTTTGCATCTCAATTGCAGACCAGCAGACCTTTCCGTCCTCATATTCCCCGGATTCGTTTTCTGCGATCGAGCGCCCGAGCGGTTGCATCTAGACAGCAGGTGCGCGCTCCATTTCAGTAGTTATACTTCAGTCCAGAAGTTTTTTGGGGCTCTCTAACTTTTTTGAGTGGTTTTTCCAGTTCCCTTTACAACCGAGTTAGCTTTATACTATGAGCAGTGAGCAAGTCATGTATAAAGCAAAAACAAAATATTGGTCTGCTATCAAGTGGTACATTTATTTGAACTCTAAGGGCAGGTTCAGGGTCTCATGAAGAGGGCATGTGTTTGTATTAGGTGAGATCTGAACTGATTCTGACCAATGTGAAATTAATTTTGTTGTTGATGGATCTGCAATTATTTTTATGTGCACAGAAGTGTCGTAGTTGAGAAGCCTGAGAAGAATATATCACTTAGGTACAGATTCGAGCTAGGGTTTTTCATTTTCTCCTTCCAATCCATTTATCATGCGATAATTTGCCCATAAAAGACATACATGATGGTCGTCGTTGGACAGACTATATTTGTTTACTTCTACCCATAAATTTAAAGTCCTGAACATGTATATTACACATCTCTTGCAGGATATATTAATATTAAACTATGTGTGCGTTCCACTGCATTCATCTATTTAAGGCATGATATTTGTAAGCTTGGTTCAGGCTGCGCCGCATCTATCTATATAATGCACAATATTTCTAATGCACAATATTGTTTTATCGATGTAAAACCCTTGACAAATTATCCATTCCTTTTTCGCAGATCAGAAGGTTTTGCAGTTGACAAGCTTACAGGTTTGAGCACCCCGAACAACGGGGTGGACCCTTTGACCTGTGGGTTTTGCTGGTACCAAGAGAAGGAGGTTCCTTTTAACCTGCAGGAGCTCTACCAATGGCAGCGTGCTTTCCTTGACAATGACGTGGTACTGCACGTATGCAAGATGCAGCGAGTGAAATCGGCCAAGAGGGCATCTTGCAAGCAGCACCAAATCCTATATTATGGGACCGAGTGAGTACCTCAAAGAAGAAATAATTTTTTTGATGTAGGAATATCTGTAGGCTGATTATGCTTTGATGTATAGATCGCAGTAGCACTTAGGTAAAATATAAGTTCTTAGCCAGTTCAATAGTACTTTTGTTGAACAAAGCTCAATTGACATTACGCTAAAACCTCGAGAATACATGAGGGGACAAGGCAAGTGTTGTTTGTAATGACTTGTGTTATGATATTGCAAAATAGATTAGATGGAAAAGTACATAGCATTGCCATGGAATATTTAATACTTTTAGATCTGCCTGTTCATATGATGGCATCCACAAAATCCTTTCTACCATGTGGGTGTGTTTGTGTCAGAATTGTTTCACGCAAATAGTCAAATTATTTTCTATGTGTATGCTTCTCCTTTTATCAACTTATGAGAAATTATATTAATGGGACATGCTTTATTTGCAAGATATAGATGTCTTAACTTGATAAAAGGATTATATATCGAATGTGTTTGTGCGACTAAAGATGAGGCATGCTTTATTTGAAAATTTATATTGAGTGTGTTTGTGCGAATGGAGATGGAGGATGGCTTGTGCTCTCTCTTGTGCGGTTACCACGGTACTCCGGCCATTATGAAGAGGTGTTGTGGCGGTGGTAATGTGTTCCAACTTGGACGGCGTTGCCCTCATTCTGGTGTACGGAGCTAGAGATGTGTAGTGCTATGGATGAAAGTCATGTGCAGCTTAGGTCTGTGCCGGTGGCGACGCCGCCTGTGGGTGCCGTTCCACTCCTTGGAGGCATCGTCGAGGTGTGTCGGCATCTTTCCCCTCACATTAGTGTTTGGTGATCGTAGTGCTATGGATGAAAGTCATGTGCAGCTTAGGTCTGTGCCGGTGGCGACGCCGCCTGTGGGTGCCGTTCCACTCCTTGGAGGCATCGTCGAGGTGTGTCGGCATCTTTCCCCTCACATTGGTGTTTGGTGATTGTCTCCAGGCGAAAGCCTAGGTTCTCATAAATAATGTTCAACAAATTGGAATTCATTTAGCAAGCAATTTTTATCTTTCCTTTGAACTCATCTATCTATCTATATCTATCTATCTATCTAATCTATATCTATCTATACCTATACTAATTACAGACTCCCTAGAAATCCTTAGGTTAATCAGTAATTAGGAGCCGTTGATCAGGTGGGACCAAATTATTACTGTGTAGATCTCTCATGAATCTCTCCCCAAAAGAAAAAAGATCTTATAGATATTTCTCTCACGACTGAAATTTCTCAATGTCTCATGCGTAGAAAAAGTCTCACTTATCTCTTTCCCACAATCCCATTCAATCTCAGAAAACAATATAAACAATCTCTCACTTATCTCTCTCCAAATAGGGAAAAACTTTCACGTATATCTCTCCGCACGTGTAAAGGAAGTCTCACGTACGCATCTCTCCCACAACCACACTTAAACAATTTGGAAAAGAAAATCCACCACATGATCCTAATGCATAATTTTTTTCCTCCTTTAATTAAAGCAATTTCTATCTCTTTTGGGAAAAAAACTAAATCTACTCCACGATCTCTTCCTCATTAGTACTCCATGATATCTTCCTTCATACTTCATGGACTCTTCCTATTCTCCATCGGACTTTCCCCACGTGGAAAATAATTCCATCCACGACTTCTTCCTCTTCTCCATGATCTCTCTTTCTGTCTCCGCCAATGAAAAACGAATGCATAGCCTCTCTGAAGCTGAACAAGGTAGGTTTGGAAATTGATTCCTTGTGCTTAAGGAGATTATCAGATCAATCCTCATCAGGATCAGGTTCGTTTTCTTGCTGGTTTACACTTCAATCCACCGTTAGATTTTCTTTGGTTGTGGGTCTCCCTCTGACACCTATTCTTCATGTTTCCTTGTCATGCTGCTGTCGACGTCCATCAATATTGGTTGTATATGTGAGTTGTTGCCGCCGTGGAGGCAGATACTTCTGGGCCTCTTCTCTCTCAGACACTGTGTGCACGTGCACATCGCCTTTCTAGCCAGAAAGATTGAACACGTTTATTTCTAGAGGCTATAAAGTTTTTCTTCATCCGAATTGATCTATGGAATTGGAGGACACGTGGTTTCCCAATCCCTGCAAAAAACGATATCTAATAACCTCCTCCTTGACGATCTTCCATGGAGCTTTAAAAAAAGGACTACTATGCTGCTAATAACAAAAATTAAATTGCATTAGGATTCATGAACTACTTATTTTCATCTTATATATGCTGACCTTTTCCTTCTTTCAGTGAAAAATCATGCATGTGCCCTTCGTGTTATATTACTGTAACCTTTCATACACATATAGGCCGTGAACTTAACAAGTCAAGTTTAAAAAGTTCCAACAATTCATGACCATAAAATTTTAATGCAGTTTGTTTAGCACTAAATGCCAGACTAAAAATCATGAGAGGATCTGATGCATCCGTCTGTAGTTTTTACCAGTAGATATGTGGAACATTACTTGCATTTGTGTTTCCTACCATGTTTGGTTACATTCATTGATCCCTGATCCCTTAGGTCTATTGGGAAATCTATACTTCGGCAGATTTCTCAGTTTTAAGTTTTATCCTTGAGCTGGACATCAGGTATCCACCTCTGAAATCACACTTATGGGTTCACCCTTTTTTCACCTGAGGCAGGCAGCCGCGATGGCCACTAGAAAAGTTGGCTCTTGCTTTGGTGTTTGGTGGGCAGCCGCATCCCGCCCCTCCTCCAACCTGAGCTACTGTAGATTACAAGTATGTTCTTATGAGAAATTACATCTTTGTTTGATTGAAAAAATTGTTTGTACATTTTTGGGGGAAGTTTTGTATTTCAATTATAAAGCCAGTGTAGGGTCAGGGTGTGCATTTTTTACAATGTGGTTTGGCCAGACCTGTGTCTAGAAAGTGATTTTCCCTTGTAGTACCTTCATGAGATTTTGACTTCTTACCCTAACTCGAGTTATGACATTGCAGATGCTGGGTGCAAAACTCCAACAATACTTCCATCTGCAGCAACAAACTCTGGTAGAGTTAACTCACGTCAGCATAAGGCATGAAGCTTTGGAATTTGCAGAAAAATTACTTACACTAAGAGGTAATTTGCAGTTAAAATATCTCCTTTATTTGGTTTAAGAACATGTTCTGATGTTACTTTTTATTTGTATATAAAATTCTAATAATTCTGCAGCAAGTCTTTCTCGAGGAAATAGGAAAAACTGCAACACTTTTTTTGTCTTTTTGAAGATGCACCATGGACCATAGTGAAAAATATCGCGAATAGATGTATCTAGCATTGAAATGCGCCTAGATACACCCGTTTGAGTGAAAAGTAATATGGATAAGAGGGAGTATCACTTTTTGATGTTGCAGGGCACCATGGTACATGTACGTGTCAAAAACATCAAGTTCAAAACTTCGTGGCATGCTTCCACCCAATGATTAGTCAACATGATATCAAATTTCAAGGTTGGGGAGAATCATAATGGACTACTGTACGTAGATGGACCTTGCTTGTGGCAGCACTATAACTATATGATAAATTTGGTTCTGATATATTCATGCTAATTTCCTATAATTATTTCTGGGTGCATTTGGATGCAAGGAACCATTGGTGCGCATATGCTACTGCCACAAAATCAATTTCCCATCTACTTCTTATTTCAGTCACATGAATGGGATCAATGCAAAGTAAGATTGCATTCTTATTCCATTTATTATTGCCCAAATCATTTATCATAGTTTAGACGGCATACTCATCTTGCTTCCAGTTTCCTCGAATGGTCTCTCAATCCATGTACCAGATCATTAGATGGCACGCATGTATGATGTATATACTTTGCCTTTACTCTGCATTTTTATTTGTCCTTTGTTTATGTTTCGATGCCCATATTTCAGCAATTAGCAAGTGCTTCAACATACTAGGAAGAAGTTGTTGTGGTCCGGAGTTGGAAGGATCAATAAAAACAGTAATCAGTGACTTGCTTTCTTTCTGAAAACATATCTGAAAGGAGGCTTGTTTGACATATGTTTCGATGCTCATATTGCAGGGTTTAGTGACTGCATCAACATTGTAGGAAGAAGTTCTTGTTTTCTGGAGTTTGAAACATCAGTAGTACACTTTTGAGATGCTCTTAGACCCTTTTTTTGACAAACACAACAATGTAGCTACTCCATTGAATAACTTACCTTGTGTTGGTATTCATCGTTATAAATAACACTGAGTCTTGTTCATCATGAATCTATATCAATATGTGTTGTGTTCTCTTTCAGAGAAGTGAACTTTGAGAACCCTCCTCATTCCGATCAATGAAAATTCCGAGGCTGAAAGTACAAACTTGATAAGACAAATTGATATACTTGGAGAAAAAATGGGTGTATTTGGACCTGGATGGTAACATAGGCATATTTGGAATAGGGTGACGACGGAGCAGAAATGGCCAAAAGAGTTTGAGTGGAAGGGCTTGTGGAAGAAGATATGAAATGACAACGATGCGATTTTGTTGTGTGATTGTTGTATGTATATTTAAGGTCCTTAGGAAAAGAAGTCCCAGTGAGGTAAAGTGACGGAGACACATATTAGATGGAGATGAAAGAACTCGGAGACAAATAGAGCATTATTCGTAGTTGGTTTGTGAATGAACATCTGGTGGGAAGAACGTTTTCATGTCCATATGCCCCCTTTTCTTAGTATTTGTACTAAGGTGAGGTGCATTATATATATCTCATCATTTGTTGGTGGTGTTCCATGTTGCGCATGTAGTAGAGTGAGACAACAAAACACCGACATAGAAGCCACATGCTGAGAAGGGGCAATAGATTGAGAGGATAATTTATATTGGAATAGGGGGGAAGATACTTGAGTTTGTGTTGTGGTTGAACATTTGTTGGCCCGTGGCAACGCACGGGCAGTCTCCTAGTATTTTATAAAATAACAAGTCAACAACGGGTCTCAACTTGATATTGCTGACAAGGACAATCAACTGCCCATTCTTTTATAGTAATGATGATGTATTTTTTGGGTACATCTATCAACATTGAGATGGGGACATAAGAATTTTGGACGTATGTGTTCAATTCCTGCATGGTAGGAAAAAAGGGTTTTAATATATGCCTAAATATACAAAAAATCATAGGGGTACGCACCTGCCGAGTCATGTCGGCCACCCGATTGCCTCACGATTCGTAAAGTCGTTGGATCCCGCACGATTGCGCAACAAGTTTTAAGTTTTAGTTTATGAAACTTATGATTTTGTCGGTTGCGGTTTCTAAAACTTACGACTTTGTGTGTCGGTCGTACTAAGTTTCAGCGATGGAAACTTACTAAATTTTTATAAATTTGTCAAAATGGATCTCATTCAAAAGCCCTCTGTCAATACGAAGGTGCTGGCATTGGACGCCACACAACCTGGGAAATGTAAACTAAAGAAGAGGAAGGCGTCAAGTGATGGCGGGTTTCCATTCTAGTATGGTAGGATTGGTAGTGTGGAGTTTCACGATCACTCCATGCTAGTATGATAGATTTGATAGTGTGTTGAGCTTCATGACCTGTCCATGCTAGTATGGTAGATGTGGTAGCGTGTTCAGCTTCATGATCAGTTCATGCTAGCATGGTAGATGCATGGTTCTTTTTTCAACTAGTCCTGATGCTACCATTGTAGGCTATGACCAACAAAGACTTTAGTCAGGACCTTGTCTTTTTGGATACCCAACAGACCTTTCCCTCGTGTGTTGAGGACTCCTAGCCAACGTTAACTCAGGATGCAAAAGCGTTTGAGGTCCTCACGTGTGTTCTTTAGTGGTGGCAATGCATGTGGTAGCTAATAAGGTGGCCATTAAGGCTGGGAAGGCACATATGAGGTGGTCAATGAAGGGGAGTACAATGAAATGGCTTCCTTCCCTGTCCACCTTCGTCGCCAACAAGATGTGTGATATCGACGCTAGCTAGGTGAGGATGATAAGGGCTTCAAGGAGGTGCACCTGAATGTTGTTGCCAAGATGGTGCTTGAGTTATATGGCACAGAGGTGACCTCAATACAAGGATAAAACCATCTTAGGAAGTGAACAGTGGAGTGAATCTGAGCTTCAAAGCTTGGAGACTATAGCGGTGCACAATGCGGTGAGGTCACCTTCACTATTCTGTTGGAGGTTGAACACTACCAAGGCCACATTGTGGTTAGCTAACCTATGACTTGTCTCGCTTGACCTAACATGCCAATCATAACTAACAGTGTTGTCTTTCATTCCTAGGATCACCCCAAGGACGCTGAGTACCTCAACAAGCCCATCTTTTTAGATGTAGACCATCTTCTCCTAGGGTTTGGCCAATCACAACTAATAACATTTTCTTCATTCTAAGCATCACCCCAAGGACGCTAAGTACCTCAACACGCCCATCTAGCACTACTATCAGATGCAGACCATCTTCTAGTGGGATCTGGCTACTGGCAAGCATGCCATGGGCACTAGTGAGCTTCTCGGTATACCTTCCCCTAAGTATCCAGACACTCAGGAGTCAGAGACCATCATCCTTGATGGCCTTGGCAAGATTGTTGATCATGATCTTGTTGCTGAGAGAAAGCGGAAGAGGGGCACCTTGATGGACGAGGAGGTGAGCGTCTTTAGCAGCATGACCGACACCATCAAAGGAGGTGGCATCCACCATTAAGGACAACAAGCCTATCAACATGCACCCTTCCCTCTACACTATTGTCATGGATAGCATTGGGTTCAATGAGGAGACTCTTATGGTCACTCTTAGCTGGGTCTTGGAGTTGTTGGTATAGAAGTACAACACAGGAAGCTCTGGCTTAGGATCTGGCTGAGTAAACATTACTACTTGTAGTGCAAGAGTATTTGAGATGGTGGCATGCATGATGATGATGATGTATATTTTTTTGGTACTTAGGCTTGAAAACTATTGATGGCATGTATATTTTGATGAGGTACTATATACTAACCCATCAGATGGTGAACTTGCGGTGGTAGGATCATACCCTCCTTTTGATGTGGTGGTAGGATGACAACATGGTAGGTTGGTGAACTTGTGATGCATTTGTGGATATGAATCATGCATGTTGACGTTGCTCCTGCTCCATATGTTCTTGTCAACTTGTGTTGTATGTCCTATTTTTTGAAACATTTTTTTAGGGAATGCCATCATTAAGTCAATTTATTGATTAATGTAAAATGCTTACATCATTCACGAGAGGATAAAAATAAAAGATGGAGGATTATCTACCCAATGACATGAAATACCATTCTCGTAATAATGTTTTTCCACCTCATGAGCTACAAATATTTGATTCCTGTACACAGTGCTTGAATTGGACATCTCATATCTTTGTAACCAAGTCCGCATAGTCAGCATAAACTACGCATCTTCAGTCCACCACCATGTAGACGATCCTATACCAGCTTCTACCAATTCAGTAGAGTCAGGTTCCGCAATAATTTGATGATATCCCATCGATGCCACCAACGGAAGTCCCTCTCATGTGCAAGCTTCCACCATCGATTCGTTGGAAGCATGTAACGTCCCGGATGTAACATTCCATAATTGTAACTCCAATCTTGCCATTTCCGGCTATGTGAGATGTTATATCCTCCGTGGTTGGGTTTTGTCCTCGTTTTGCATTTTGTTCATGTCATGCATTTCATCTCATGTCATCATGTTCATCTCATGCATCCGGTCATTTTCCCTGTTGTCCGTTTCGGAATCCGACACTCACACATGCACCCGTTGCACCTCTCAGATCTCGTTTCATCAGCGGGGGGGGGGGGGGGGGGGGGGGGGGGGGGGACGTTCTCAGAATGGGCCGAGATTTGTTGAGTGACCTTGGTACATCACCGGTAGGCCGCTTGTCAAATTTAGTTCCATTTGGAGGTCGTTTGATGCCCCAACGGTTAACCATGTAATCGACGAAACCCCTCTCTCTCTGCAGCCCAACACCCCTCCACAACAGCCCACTAGCCCATATAAACTCCCTCCATGCTCTCCGTCGTTGGATCACGATCGTGTGGGCGAAAATCACACCTCATTTGGACACTCCTAGCCCCCTCTACCTATAAATAGGCATCTGATACGTCTCCAACGTATCTATAATTTTTGATTGTTCCATCCTATTATATTATCTGTTTTGGATGATAACGGGATTTATTTTACACTTTTATATTATTTTTGGGACTAACCTATTAACCAGAGGCCCAACCCAAATTGCTGTTTTTTTTTGCCTATTTCAGTGTTTCGCAGAAAAGGAATATCAAACGGAGTCCAAACAGAATGAAACCTTCGGGAGCGTGATTTTTGGAACAAACGTGATCCAGAGGACTTGGAGTGGACGTCAAGCAATCAACGAGGAGGCCACGAGGCAAGGGGGCGCGCCTACCCCCCTGGGCGCGCCCTCCACCCTCGTGGGCCCCTCGTTGCTCCACCGACCTACTTCTTCCTCCTATATATATTCATATACCCCGCAAACATCCAGGAGCACCACGAAACCCTATTTCCACCGCCGCAACCTTCTGTACCTAAGAGATCCCATCTTGGGGCCTTTTCCGGAGCTCCGCCGGAGGGGGCATCGATCACGGAGGGCCTCTACATCAACTCCATGGCCCCTCCGATGATGTGTGAGTAGTTTACCTCATACCTTCGGGTCCATAGCTAGTAGCTAGATGGCTTCTTCTCTTTATTTGGATCTCAATACAAAGTTCTCCTCGATTCTCTTGGAGATCTATTCGATGTAATTGTAGGATCGAAAGTATGTCTAGAGGGGGGGTGATTAGACTACTTGACCAAATAAAAACTTAACCTTTTCCCAATTTTAGTTCTTGGCAGATTTTAGCTATTGTAGGACAAGTCAAGCAATCATCACACAATTCAAGCAAGCATGCAAAGAGTATATTGGCAGCGGAAAGTAAAGCATGCAACTTGCAAGAATGTAAAGGGAAGGGTTTGGAGAATTCAAACGCAATTGGAGACACAGATGTTTTTCCCGTGGTTCGGATAGGTGGTGCTATCCTACATCCACGTTGATGGAGACTTCAACCCACGAAGGGTAACGGTTGCGCGAGTCCACGGAGGGCTCCACCCACGAAGGGTAACGGTTGCGCGAGTCCACGAAGGGCTCCACCCACGAAGGGTCCACGAAGAAGCAACCACCCACAAAGGGTCCACGAAGTAGCAACCTTGTCTATCCCACCATGGCCATCGCCCACGAAGGACTTGCCTCACTAGCGGTAGATCTTCACGAAGTAGGCGATCTCCTTGCCCTTACAAACTCCTTGGTTCAACTCCACAATCTTGTCGGAGGCTCCCAAGTGACACCTAGCCAATCTAGGAGACACCACTCTCCAAGAAGTAACAAATGGTGTGTAGGTAATGAACTCCTTGCTCTTGTGCTTCAAATGATAGTCTCCCCAACACTCAACTCCATAGGATTTGGATTTTGTGGAAAGAAGATTTGAGTGGAAAGCAACTTGGGGAAGGCTAGAGATCAAGATTCATATGGTAGGAATGGAATATCTTGGTCTCAACACATGAGTAGGTGGTTCTCTCTCAGAACATATGAGTTGGAATTGTGTATGTGTTCTGATGGCTCTCTTCACGAATGAAGAGGAGGTGGAGGGGTATATATAGCCTCCACACAAAATCCAACCGTTACACACAGTTTTCCAATCTCGGTGGGACCGAATCAACAAACTCGGTCGGACCGAAAAGGTAAACCTAGTGACCGTTAGAGATTTTCGGTGGGACTGACATGCAACTCGGTAGGACCGATATGGTTAGGGTTTGGGCATAACTAATCTCGGTGAGACCGATTACACAAACTCGGTGGGACCGATTTTGGTAATAAGCTAACCAGAGAGTTGGTCAGGCAAACTCGGTGGGACCGATTTGCTCTTTCGGTGAGACCGATTTGCTCTTTCGGTGAGACCGAAAAGTTACAAAAAGGAAACACTGAATTTACATTGCAATCTCGGTGGGACCGATTCGCTCTTTCGGTGAGACCGAAAAGTTACGAAAGGGAAACAGAGAGTTTGCAATCCCATCTCAGTGAGACCGAGATCCCTATCGGTAGAACCGATTTGCTCGGGTTTGGCAGTGGCTTATGACAAGTGAAACTCGGTGGCGCCGGATAGAAAGAATCGGTAGGACCGAGTTTTGTAGGATCGAAAGTATGTCTAGAGGGGGGGGTGATTAGACTACTTGACCAAATAAAAACTTAACCTTTTCCCAATTTTAGTTCATGGCAGATTTTAGCTATTGTAGGACAAGTCAAGCAATCATCACACAATTCAAGCAAGCATGCAAAGAGTATATTGGCAGCGGAAAGTAAAGCATGCAACTTGCAAGAATGTAAAGGGAAGGGTTTGGAGAATTCAAACGCAATTGGAGACACGGATGTTTTTCCCATGGTTCGGATAGGTGGTGCTATCCTACATCCACGTTGATGGAGACTTCAACCCACGAAGGGTAACGGTTGCGCGAGTCCACGGAGGGCTCCACCCACGAAGGGTCCACGAAGAAGCAACCACCCACAAAGGGTCCACGAAGTAGCAACCTTGTCTATCCCACCATGGCCATCGCCCACGAAGGACTTGCCTCACTAGCGGTAGATCTTCACGAAGTAGGCGATCTCCTTGCCCTTACAAACTCCTTGGTTCAACTCCACAATCTTGTCGGAGGCTCCCAAGTGACACCTAGCCAATCTAGGAGACACCACTCTCCAAGAAGTAACAAATGGTGTGTAGGTAATGAACTCCTTGCTCTTGTGCTTCAAATGATAGTCTCCCCAACACTCAACTCTCTCTCATAGGATTTGGATTTTGTGGAAAGAAGATTTGAGTGGAAAGCAACTTGGGGAAGGCTAGAGATCAAGATTCATATGGTAGAATGGAATATCTTGGTCTCAACACATGAGTAGGTGGTTCTCTCTCAGAACATATGAGTTGGAATTGTGTATGTGTTCTGATGGCTCTCTCCACGAATGAAGAGGAGGTGGAGGGGTATATATAGCCTCCACACAAAATCCAACCGTTACACACAGTTTTCCAATCTCGGTGGGACCGAATCAACAAACTCGGTCGGACCGAAAAGGTAAACCTAGTGACCGTTAGAGATTTTCGGTGGGACTGACATGCAAACTCGGTAGGACCGATATGGTTAGGGTTTGGGCATAACTAATCTCGGTGAGACCGATTACACAAACTCGGTGGGACCGATTTTGGTAATAAGCTAACCAGAGAGTTGGTCAGGCAAACTCGGTGGGACCGATTTGCTCTTTCGGTGAGACCGAAAAGTTACAAAAAGGAAACACTGAATTTACATTGCAATCTCGGTGGGACCGATTCGCTCTTTCGGTGAGACCAAAAAGTTACGAAAGGGAAACAGAGAGTTTGCAATCCCATCTCGGTGAGACCGAGATCCCTATCGGTAGAACCGAATTGCTAGGGTTTGGCAGTGGCTTATGACAAGTGAAACTCGGTGGCGCCGGATAGAAAGAATCGGTAGGACCGAGTTTGGCTTTTGGTTTAGGTCATATGTGGAAGTGGGAAAGTAGTTGAGGGTTTTGGAGCATATCACTACGCACATGAAGCAAGAGGCTCATTAAGCAACACCTCATCCCTCCTTGATAGTATTGGCTTTTCCTAAAGACTCAATGTGATCTTGGATCACTAAAATATAAAATGAAGAGTCTTGAGCTTTTGAGCTTGAGCCAATCCTTTGTCCTTAGCATTTTGAGGGTTCCACTTTCACATCCATGCCATGCCAATCATTGAGCTTTCCTGAAATAATCATCTTGGAATAGCATTAGCTCAATGAGCTATATGTTGCTATGAATTACCAAAACCACCTAGGGATAGTTGCACTTTCAATCTCCCCCTTTTTGGTAATTGATGACAACATATAGATCAAAGCTTCGACAAATGATAATAAGCATGAAATATATCGTCGCTTTGAGAAGTATGTGACAAGTAAGAGCTCCCCCTAAATTTGTGCATATTTAAGATTTGCTTTGGACTGCAAATGCACAAAGAGTTAGAGTCATGGGTTACTCTTCCATGTCACATACATCTTGGTGGAGCGCTTAAAATGATAAGAATGAAATACATGCACTCATCACCAAGAATAGTGAATGATCACATAAGATAGATAAGATAATAGCATTAAGCAAACATTAAGTGTAGCTTATGATCAAACACATGATCATCAATGTCTCACAAGCAATGACATAGTATCTCAAGCACTCAAAAGCAAACAAAGTTCGAAAAACCACCAAATAAAGCAAGAGAGAATAAAAGCAACACTCTCTCTCGAAGCCTATGATCTATACATTTTTCTCCCCCTTTGGCAACAAGTTACCAAAAAGTTCCTAGAAAATGCATAGTGCTAGATCGACACTCAGGCTTGATCTTCTGATGGTGGTGGAGTCCGGAGCACTCCAAGGACGAAGCCTTCTGTAGACGTGGTCGGAGTCGAGGCTGAAGTAGATGCTGGAGCTGGTGGAACTGAAGCTGTAGCTGGTGCAGACGTGGTGGCTCTGGGGTCAGCAACTGGCACTGCAGACGACCTCGGACCTCGTGGCACTCTGGCAAAGGCATCAGTTGTAGTCCTGCCTCTCCTCTCCTGCATGTCATCTTGGAGCTGCTCCACTACAGTCTGAATCTCTGTCACCTTGACATCCAAGTCACAGAACTTTTGTTCCATGATTCTCTCTAGGCTTGCCTGGTTCTGAGTTAGGGTGGCTAGTCCTTTCTCAATCCGCAGGGTGGATGCAATTAGGTAACCAAGCTGCTCTTGTTTGGTTTTCAAGAAATACTCAGATGCCTCCTCTTGAGTTGGCATCTTGGCAGCTTTCTCCTTCCTTGCCTTCTCCTTTTTTGCTTGTGCTTGTGCAGACGATGGTTCATTCTCAGTCATAACAACTTGATTATCTTCAAAATCTGGACAAATGGGCAGGTGTTCCTTGTCCAATAAGTATATGCCTGTGCCCATCTTGAAGTTAATGAGCTCCTGAATTTGTGGGGCATATACAAAGCTCCTCTTCTGATCTGCTGCAGTCCTCTTGATAGTCTCTACTATGAGGCTCATGACCTTGAATTTCTGTGGCACATCAAATACATGAAGCAAATTGATTGCATGGCCTCTGATCATCTTGTGATCTCCAGACTTGGGCAATAAGGTGTGCCTCAGTATCCAATTTATGGTTGGCAGCCCTGACAGAAGATAGTGTACTGAGCCAAACTTGAAAGTGTCAAGTGCTTCATTTGGAATCTCCTTGTACATGTTGGACATAGAGTTGTGGTCCATCTTCTTCTTGGTATAGATATCCAAGTCATCCTCCTGCTCTTCTGGGGCATTGATCAGCTGAGCCCATTCAGCAACTGTAGATTGGTACTTCGTACCTTCAGACATCCATGTGATCTTTCCATCTGGGTAGAAATGTGCTGTGGAGTAGAATTGCATATTGAGTTCCTCGTTCCACTTTGTGAGCTTCTGCCCAACAAAGTCTGCTACTCCACAAGCATTGAAGCTGTCTTACACTCCAGGATAGTGCTCTTCATTGTCCTTGATGTACTGCCAGTCAACCCATCTCATATCACAGACTATTGGCTTCTTATCAAGCAGCACTGTCTCATAGAAGTCCTGCTATTCCTTGGTGTGAAATCTGTAGTCAACAACAGTCCTCCTCCTTGAAGCATATGGATCTGCTTCTCTCCACTTCCTCAGCCCTGAGTCTCTTCTGAGCTTCATGTCCTCAGCCACAGGATGAGCATCATTGTGGTCTGGGATCTTGGGCTTGAGCTTTCTCAGAACGTGCTCTTCATCATCTTCTTCAGCAGCTTCAGGCACTGGGGCCTTGTTCTTCTCAGTTGCAGGTATGCTCCTCGTATTTCTCTTTGGGGCAGACTTGGGCTTGGAGGCAGCTTTGGGTGCTTCTTTGGGCTTGGATGCAGCAGCCCCTGATCTTATAGCATCACCCATAAGCTTAGGTGCCTTAGGTGCTGGTGCAGCAACCTCTTCTTCTTCCTCTTCTTCCATGATGGAAGCCTTTCCAAGCACTTTGGCTATGGTCTTCTTGACCCTTTCCTTCCTCTTCTTTCCCTCAGCAGCAACTGGCTCTATGGGAGTGGGTTTCTTAGTTGAAGCTCTGGCCTTTGACATAGGCTGCCTACCTGCTGGCCTTTTGACTTTCATCCCTGGCTTTGTGCCTTGAGCTGAGCCATGTTCCTTCTCAAGCACTACTCTCTTTGAAGTTGCTTCCTCTTCTGCCACATAATCTTCATCCTCAGAATCTGAAGTTCTCTTCTTCCTCTGTCTGGTGGCAGCTTTTGGCAAATTGCTAGGAGTACTTCTGCTGCCATCATCTGAAGAACTTGAGGGACTAGTGCCCTCACTCATCTAACTTGCTGTTCTGACATGTTCTGGCTGTCACTCTGATCAGACATGTTGCAAACTCTGACTGCTGACCCTGTGAATAGGTTATAGATGAGATAGAGTGGATGAGCATCACAAAATGCAGAGATTTTTGCAAAAGAATGACCCAAAAACTTAGTTTTAGTTTCCCACAGAAATCATCTCGGATCTACCAATTTTTAAACTCGGTGATACCGAAGCAGTTTTGGAACCTAAACTAGTGAACTCGGTCAAACCGAGTCACAGTTCGGTGGCACCGAGACTGCTAGGGTTTCACAAAGTTCCAAAATCAGTCACACCGATAAGTAATTCTCGATCAGACCGAGTCTCACTTGTGCAATGGCATAAGCCAAATCGGTGGGACCGAGTTTTTCAACTCGGTGGGTCCGAGATGGTTTCGGCGGAAACCTAATCCTAAAATTTTCGAATCAAAACTAATCTACGAACGCATTGACTGGACAGGAGTGTTTCAATCATGGCAAGAATCATGATGATCACAATGTGCTAAGAATCAGATTGGGGAATAGCACAAAGATCGAGTCCATACCCTAGTTCAGCGGAGACTCGCTACGGCGGCAACGGCGGGGTAGAATTCCCGTTGACGGCGACGGAGACCAGCGACTGGAGGCGGCTGGCGGCGAGGAGACGATCCGGAGACCACGTTGGCAGAGCAGGCTATCGCGCGGGCGAAGGGGTTCGGAGAAATTTCCAAATTTTTGCCCGTGACTATATATAGCCCGACCCTGTCGGTGTGACCGAGTGGAACGACTCGGTGGCACCGAGATGCAAAACTGTATACAGTTATTGCAACTCGGTGTGACCGAATGGTTCAAATCGGTTGCACCGAGATCGAAAACATAGATCAACTTGATGATCTCGGTAGGACCGAAAGTAGGGTATCGGTCAGACCGAGAATCATAAAGAGGTTTTGGAAGTTTAAGTCTATGACGAATCGGGGACTCCGAGCGCTCCTCACACAGAGTGGTTCGAATCCGACTTGATCAAATTTTGTGATGTAGCATGAATAGAGTTTGAGACGAGAAAAGCATAGATAGCTAGAGGAGGTTCTTAGGCATTCTTGTCCATCCACTTAGCAAAAGGAAATAAAACCGAACAATCAAAGAAACAAGTGGATGTCCTCGAATGAGTAAAATATGCAACCAGCATGCTCACACAATAAGATGGCAAATGAAATATGTGACAAGGCATGCACAACCAATTCTAGCATCTACCAAGCAATTTGCGATGACAAGGTCATCTATATATGAGTATATTGACTTAGGAGTCAAGTGAGAACACTTGATCATAGGTCATACTCATCATTTAAGCTCAAGTGGGGTTACCACTTTTACATAAAGCATTGTTGTGTTCACATCTTTAGAGTTGCTTTAGCTCAAGTCTTAGAGTAAAGCTCCCCCTAGATGTGATATCCCCCCTAAGAGGGATGAACTAACCTCGGGTTTTATCGATGATGACTTCATGTAGATGTTGAAGATGTGGATGCTCAATGTTGATGTAGATCACTTGGAGCTATCCCTTTGAGTGAATTGCACTTTCAATACCTACATGGGTTAGTCCCGCAAGGAACAAACACGGATATCCATAGACATAGAGTGATGCACACACAAGATGATGTCCATGAAAACTTTTAGGTTACCTTGTCCCTTGTCTTACCAACAAGAGGGTTTGTGACTCCTTGAACTAGTGCAAGATGTGGAAGTTGATTGCACTTGTTCTTGCCAAAATGATAAGAGTGAAGTATGTTGGCGGAGTCACCCTCAAGAACTCTCTAGTTCTTCTTCTTTTGGATCCACACCATCTTGATGGGAATCCTTGGAGTTGTAGTCGTACTTGATGAAGTGGAACTTGAAGTAGTCTTGGGAATCCACTTGACTAAGGTCTTAGGAGCTTCTTCAAATGCATAAATTTCCTCTTGAAGCTTGTCCTTGCCTTTTTGCTTGTAGTCTTGTGGTGGAAGATCATCTTGAGCTTGTGTCCCCTTGAAAGAAGTATCATACTTCTCTTGTTGAGGAACAAACTTTGTCTTGGGGTATTGATCTTCTTCCCACTCAACTCCATTGGCATTGAACTTTCGTTCAAAACCAACACCTTGATTCTTCCGGTGCATTCCTTGCTTGCGCACAATTTCCTCGAATTGCTTACTCACGGCAAGGCTTTTGTACACTCCTTTCTCTATAATTCCCTTCAATAAGCTATTTTCTTGCTCAAGTGTAACTTGGCTAAGAGAATCATTAGTGGAATCAAGAGAACTACTAGAAGCAACAATATTGGATTTAGCATGATCATTGTTACTGCTAGAGGAAGAATCTTTCTTGTTCTTGTTACTAGACTTGACTTGAGGCATGTAAGTGGATAAGAGTAAACGCTTGGCAATGTAAGGAGAACTTTTCTTGCGGAGATCATCATTGATTGCTTTTAAGAACTCATGCTCTTGCTCAAGATTGAGCTTTTCAAAGCGTAATTTCTCATGAGCTCTTAAAAGTTCTCGATGATCTTCGAAGATAGTTTCATGAGCTAACTTAAGAGTGTTTAGTTCTTTAGTTAGAGCCTCAATATTCTCCTTATCATTGTCATTCGTTTTATCTTGATTAGCATGATTAATTGACGTTTCATCATAGTATTCATCACTAGAGTTGTCAACAAGTAAATCATCACCTAACAAGTCATCTTCATCACTATTGAAATCAACATACTCGGGGTGTGTTACCTTAGGACCTTTGGTCATGAAGCATCTTCCAATTCCTTCATTTGGTGAGTCAAATATGTCGTAGGAGTTGGTTGACACAAGTGCTAGACCGGCAACACCTTCATCTTGAGTATCTTCGGAGTCGGAGTGATAACTTCTCTCGGAGTGGCTGTCGGAGTCGGAGCCGGATACCCATTCACCAACATGAGCTTGATGTCTTCGTTTTGTGTAGCTCCTTGATGATTTTTCCTTCCTTTCCAAATCCTTGCTTCTCCGTGAGTATCTTCGTTCATAACGATCATCTCTACTCCTTCTCTCTCTTGGTGGTGATTCTTTGCTTCTTCTTTTTGGAGAATCTTCTCTTCTCTTGTAGGGAGCCGTACACTCATTGGAATAGTGTCCGGGTCTTCCACAACTGTAGCAGTTTCGCTCTCGACTAGAAGATCTTTTGTCATTGTAGGACCTTGACTTGAAGCTTCTATCTTTGCTTCTACTCTTGTAGAACTTGTTGAAGTTCTTCACCATTAATCTCAATTCTTCATTGAAGTTTTGTTTCTCACTTGATGATGTAGGGGCTTCACATGAGGCTTTGTAGGCACCACTTGATTTGTTGTGAAGTTCCTCTTTATCCTTAAGTGACATCTCATGAGCAACAATTTTTCCAATCACCTCCGTTGGCTTGAGATCTTTGTAATTGGACATCATTTGGATCAATGTGCACATGGTATCATATTTTCCATCCAAGGCTCTTAGAATCTTCTTGATGATGAATCTATCAGTCATCTCTTCACTTCCTAAGCCGGTAATCTCATTTGTGATGAGAGCAAGCCTAGAGTTCATTTCAGCGACACCTTCACCATCCTTCACTTTGAACTTGTCAAGTTGACTTTGAAGCACATCCAACTTGGATTCCTTGACGGAGTCGGTACCTTCGTGCATATCAATCGAAGTGTCCCAAATTTCCTTTGCATTCTCAAGACGGCTGATTTTGTTGATCAATCCGTTGAAGAGAATATCACAAGCTTGAGCATTGTATTGCAACATCTTCAACTCATCCGCGGTAGCTTCACGGTTTGGTTCTTTCCCATCAAAGAAGTCACCTTGCAAACCAACACACACAATAGCCCAAACGGCGGGGTTATGTCCAAGAATATGCATTTTCATTTTATGCTTCCAACTAGAAAAATTAGTACCATCAAAGTAAGGACCTCTACGGTGATAATTTCCCTCGCTAGACGCCATACTCTCATAGGTTGTGAAACCAAGGCTATGACCACCAAAAGCTATGAAGATCAAAGCAAATGGAGACCATAGCTCTGATACCACTTGTAGGATCGAAAGTATGTCTAGAGGGGGGGGGTGATTAGACTACTTGACCAAATAGAAACTTAACCTTTTCCCAATTTTAGTTCTTGGCAGATTTTAGCTATTGTAGGACAAGTCAAGCAATCATCACACAATTCAAGCAAGCATGCAAAGAGTATATTGGCAGCGGAAAGTAAAGCATGCAACTTGCAAGAATGTAAAGGGAAGGGTTTGGAGAATTCAAACGCAATTGGAGACACGGATGTTTTTCCCGTGGTTCGGATAGGTGGTGCTATCCTACATCCACGTTGATGGAGACTTCAACCCACGAAGGGTAACGGTTGCGCGAGTCCACGGAGGGCTCCACCCACGAAGGGTAACGGTTGCGCGAGTCCATGAAGGGCTCCACCCATGAAGGGTCCACGAAGAAGCAACCACCCACAAAGGGTCCACGAAGTAGCAACCTTGTCTATCCCACGATGGCCATCGCCCACGAAGGACTTGCCTCACTAGCGGTAGATCTTCACGAAGTAGGCGATCTTCTTGCCCTTACAAACTCCTTGGTTCAACTCCACAATCTTGTCGGAGGCTCCCAAGTGACACCTAGCCAATCTAGGAGACACCACTCTCCAAGAAGTAACAAATGGTGTGTAGGTAATGAACTCCTTGCTCTTGTGCTTCAAATGATAGTCTCCCCAACACTTAACTCTCTCTCATAGGATTTGGTTTTTGTGGAAAGAAGATTTGAGTGGAAAGCAACTTGGGGAAGGCTAGAGATCAAGATTCATATGGTAGGAATGGAATATCTTGGTCTCAACACATGAGTAGGTGGTTCTCTCTCAGAACATATGAGTTGGAATTGTGTATGTGTTCTGATGGCTCTCTCCACGAATGAAGAGGAGGTGGAGGGGTATATATAGCCTCCACACAAAATCCAACCGTTACACACAGTTTTCCAATCTCGGTGGGACCGAATCAACAAACTCGGTCGGACCGAAAAGGTAAACCTAGTGACCGTTAGAGATTTTCGGTGGGACTGACATGCAACTCGGTAGGACCGATATGGTTAGGGTTTGGGCATAACTAATCTCGGTGAGACCGATTACACAAACTCGGTGGGACCGATTTTGGTAATAAGCTAACCAGAGAGTTGGTCAGGCAAACTCGGTGGGACCGATTTGCTCTTTCGGTGAGACCGAAAAGTTACAAAAAGGAAACACTGAA